>NC_143564.1:25873068-26175681 GCF_054136105.1 Typopeltis vanoorti | reverse complement strand
TATTTTGCCATAGTAATTTATTCATTTTCTTGGAAGTGGGAAGATGCAGGTGAGTATAGGTCCAGGAAATCTAGAGGTTAGTATGTGGGAGAGTGGTCACATGATGCTCAATGTATTTCCCCAAGTTCTTAACTTTAGTGGGATAATCTACATGAGGTGCAAGTAGGCTGTGGGTAGTGCAATTAATTTATACTAATGGCAAGACATATTCAGAATGATGGAGAGTAGTTTTTGGCATTGGTTAATTCAACTTGGCCAAACATTACATGCATTAGTGAGATTTAATTGATGGAGGGTGATATAGTCATAATGACAGAATGCAAAAGATATAGTATTTTCTGAGGGGACAGAACGAACAGAATGAGAGGAGGAGTTTTCTTAATAAAAGCAGGATCAAAGTTCAAGCCAAACAAAGAGTAGAAATAGTTCATTTGAAGCTATCTGGTGTGAGCCAGAGGCAAAAAGGATGAAATATATAGTTGATTGCTGTTATAGGCCATGCATTTGCAAATTAGCACAATGAATATAGGTTGTTTTAATTGTTATGGGAGACATTTATGAGAACATAATTTGGAAGGAGGAATGATCGTAGGACAAGAAGAAAATAGAATTTATACAGCTAAGAGATAATTACTTGGGATAGCATGCAATGAAGGGGAGCAAAGTTTGAGAATGATGGATCCAGTTATATCATCAGAGAACTTAGCAGTAATTAATGTAGCCACACTTCCATCCATTTGGGGAAAGCTGTCCTGTGGTCTTAATCCAGAAAATTGTCAGACACGCAGAATTTTATGTAGAAGATTTCTATATGGAATTAAATATTGGGGTGATTATGACAAACTGAGGAGTCAGCTTAGAGCAGTAACATAAACATTTGTAGATGACAGATGTTAGCACTGGATGGAAGATGGCAAGGGGTGTTTGAAGAAAGCAGTATCAGACTATACCCACAAGCAGGTCAATAAATCAGGTAGGAGTTATATGAATGAATAGCATTATTAAGTAGGAGTTGCAAAAAAAAAAAAAAAAAAAGAAAGAAATGGAGGGAATATAAAGAAAATGGTGATCATGAAGCCCATGAGCGCTATGAGGAACAGGCAAGGAGGGTGGCCTTCTTGCTTGTTCCTTGTATTTGTGACAAAGGCCTAAGTTAATTATGATGGGAAGCTAGCTGATGAAACCAAAAGAAATCCTAAAGATTTCTTTCACTATGCAGCAACTAAAAGGAAGAGTGACTAGGGAAGTATGAATTTAATAAGTGTTTGTGATAGGAAGGTGACAGCTGCAAATGAAATAGTTGAGTTACTGAGTGATCATTTTGCAAGTGTGTACTATTCAGATTTAGATAATCCAGTGCCAGATGTGATAATGACAAGCAGAAGAATATAGATAGATAAAGTGGAGCAGCATCCAATATTGCTGAACCTTAATGTGGAACATGATCATAGGATTAGATGGTGTATCAGCCTGTTACGAGAAAGTGCAATGGAATTGGCATCAACTCTAACTAAGTTATTTAATTTGAGTCTCAATTCTGGGAAAGTGCCAAGGGAATAGAAAAAGAGCCAAATAGCTTCACTATATAAAGGAGGCTTCAAGACAAAAGTTGCAAATTATAGGCCAATCAGTATTTCAGGAATGGTATATAAGGTATTGGAAAAGTTGGTCAAAGGCAGAATTCGGGACTGTATTGACAGAATATGATGCTTTATAGGAGTAACATGGTTTTGTGAAGAGTAGGTCTTTATTATTATTATTATTATTATTATTCAGGCCTCCATGGAGTCAAAAGACTCATCGTGGGAGGTCCTTCCTAGGAAACACAAAGTCTATCAAGACTCATCATGGGAGGTCCCTCCTAGGAAACACAAAGTCTATCATACCACTCCTTAAACTCATTGACCATTCTCGCTCTCACCACTCTATCAGGCAATGCATTCCATGATTCAACCACCCTCCATGCAAAGAAACCACTCCTCACCCTCTTTCTCACAATTTCCTTTCGTAACTTCCAGGGATGGCCCCTTGACATCACTTCTTCCCGCTGTTCAACCAAGCGAAAGAACTCCCCCAGTGTCAGCCCATCTCTCAGCAGTTTAAAAGTCTCAATCATATCACCTCTCCTTCTATCCACTAAACTCTGTAGTACACATTCCCTCAGCCGATCCTCATAACTATCATTATACAGTCCTGAAACCATCTTTGTTATCCGCCTCTGTACCCTTTCCACAGTTAATTTATCCCCTTCAAATCCTAGGGACCAAATTTGCGAACAATAGTCTAAGTGTGGTCTGATCAGGGTCTTATACAACGGAATGATAATTCTTTTATCTCTGCAGGTCAGCATCCTCTGTGTTACCATGACCACCTTTGCAATATGTCCCTTAAATTTCAGGTTTCTATCAATCATCAATCCCAGATCTCTTGTCTCCCCCACTTCCTCCAGTATAGCTCCTCCAATAGAGTATGCAGCATCCCATCGATGTTTCCCAAACCTCAAGACCTTACATTTTGCTGCATTAAACCAATACCCCCATTCATTTGCCTGTCTGTCTAGCTTATTCAAATCCTCTTGCAGGGCTACCACATCTGCACTATTACTAATAACCCTTCCCAGATTCACATCATCTGCAAACAACTGAATAGCCCTCTGCAATCCACTGACAATGCCATTGATATAAAGGTTAAACAATATAGGTCCCAGTACTGAGCCCTGTGGGACCCCACTTGTAACCCTCTGCCTTCTTGAAACTGCCCCATTAGCATTCTGCTTACTTTTTAGAATAAAGTGACAATTAAGCTCGATAAAGGAATTGGCTGTACAAACTGTACAGCCAATTAATTAAATAGTGGTAAACCTTTTGAAGCCATTTGATAGTATTCCACACAAAAACCTGTTGCATAAACTGGAGTATATAGGGATGGATAAGAGCTGGTTGCTGGACTGACAGTGAGTGGTTTATGGGGGGGGGCAGAAGTCAGGTGATTTTTGGTGTACTGCAGGGTTCAGGACTTGGTCGTTTGCTTTTTAATTTATACATCACTAATACAGGAAAATATTCAAGGGAAAATATTCAGTTGTTTGCTGATGATGCAAACCCATGAAGAGTGATAGTGAATGAGATAATGTAGAGATCCTGCTTGATGAATAAAATAGACTCGCACTATGAGCAAAGTCAAATGGCTGCAAGTTTAATGTGGCCCAGTATAAGTTCTTTCACTTTAGGATGAAGAGATCACAAACTGTATACCATATTGATAGAACTGAACATCAGGAAATTAAAGAGACCAAGGCTTTGAGGGTAATTGTAGACAGAGATTTGAAGGGTGACATATTGCAGAGGTGGCCAAAACAGCACATCTAATTGTTGGCTGTTGAAGAACACCATTTTCTCCTCCTTTATAAGGCTTTAATAAGGCCACATCTGGACTACTACATGCAGATCTGGTCATCTGGATTCTGTGAGGATGAAGAAGTGGTGGAAAAGATCTAGAAGCAAGTAACCAAGATTTTGGCAGGTCTATGAAATGCTTTTTATGTGAATAGATTGAAGGTCTGTGAACTTCAATAACTAGCTGAGAGGCAAATAAAAGGGACATGACAGAAGTTTTTAAAAGGATTTAATATGATTGGCATTGAAGACGTTTTTCAGTATATGGCAGGAAGGGAAAGAACAGGGGGGGAGGGGTCACTCCTGGAAATTGTATAAGAGTATGGTTAGTAAGTGTTAGGACTATACTTTTTTTGCTTAGAGGGTAGTGAATGGGTAACCAGAGATTGTTATGAGTGCTTCATTATCAATGATTTTAAGAATTATGATAGTTATTATGTTTACAGTGGTTAGAATGGGTCTCCCATGATGAGGCTTTGGCTACTGAAAAATTATTATTATTATTATTGTTCCAGGCAACTCCAAGGAGTCGACAGACTCATCGAGGGAGGCCCTAACATCATGTCAAGAACAACTATTCGACATTCACACAGTATCTATCATAGAACTTATTCACAGTCGTAGCACCCACAACAGACTCTGGAAGATTATTCCACTCATTCACTACTCTCCAAGTAAAAAACCTAGCTCTAACACCCTTGTCAACCACACTCTTGCCCAGCTTCCATTCATGGCCCCTAGTCCTCCCACTAGCAGTCATATTTTCAAAAATATCTTCTGGATCAATCTTATAGAAACCATTCAGTAATTTGAATATCTCAATCATATCACCCCTCCTTCGCCTATTGACCAATTTCTGCAACCCACAAATCTTCAACCTATTCTCATAAGGTTCATTCCACAGACCTGCTATCATCTTGGTCACTCATCTCTGGATCCTCTCCACTTCCTCCCCCATCACGAAGAAACCCTGGTGCCCATAACTGGGCACAGTAGTCCAGATGAGGTCTTATCAAGGCTCGATACAGAGGAACAACAACTTGTTTGTCTCTGCATGTTAAAGTATTTTTCAGAAGCCAAGTGATTTGGTGAGCTGTTTTAGTCACTTTTCCAATGTGCCCCCTAAACTTCAATTCCCTATCCACCAACACTCCCAAATCCCTGGCCTCATCAATCTCCTGGAGTACGGTTCCACCAATGCGATATACTGCTGCTATTCTTTTCACCCCAAAATGCATAACCTTACACTTTGGCACATTAAATTGACATCCATTTTTCCCAGCCCAGTCCTCCAAACTATCCAAATCATCCTGTAAATTTTGACATCTTGTGCACTCATAATTGCTCTACCCAACTTTGCATCATCAGCAAACAAGTGAACACTTCCTCTCAAATCCTTTCCTATATCATTGATGAACACATTGAAAAGCAGTGGTCCAAGAACAGAGCCCTGTGGCGCTCTACTAGTCACAAGCTGTCTTTTAGACTCCGCTCCTGAATAAACCACTCTCTGGTATCTCTCCTTCAACCACCCTCCTATCCATCGCACCAACCCTATATCTACCCCATCTGCTCCAATTTACTGATTAGGGTTCTATGCGGTATCCTATCAAAAGCCTTGGCAAGGTCCAGTAGTATTACTGTAAACCCATTACCCCTATCCAGTTCAGCCGTCACTGTGCTATAAAATGAGCAAGTTACTGAGGCATGATCTACCCTTCACAAAACCATGTTGTCCCCCATACAATATCCCATTTTCATCTATACAATCCTGTATTCTTTTCTTGACTAATTTCTCTAAGACCTTGACAATGATTCCTGATATGCAAATCGGTCGGGAATTTACAACAGCAGTCTTGGAACCATAGTTCCTGCATAATCCTTTATGCAGGAACTATTTTCCCCTCTTTCCACCCGCTCGGAACTAACCCAGACCCGAGACTCAAATTAAACAAAATGGTCAAGGGTACTGACAATTCTTTAGCTGCTTCTCATACAACACGAGCTGGTATACCATCCAATCCCACAGATGTATTGACATTGAGGTTATGCAATAGACTACTCACCTCCACTTCATTCACCACAATTCCCGTATAATCTACTGGTACATTCATTTCTGCAATGTCACCACCTGGATGATATATTCTTGCAAAGTGCTCACTCAGTAACTCAACTATATCAACTGATGCAGTTACCTCTCTACCATCGTCATTCTTTAAAATCATTCTGCCATGTACATTTTTCCTTTTACTTGCTACATATCTAAAAAACTGTTTAGGATTCTCTTTAACCTGTATGGCCAATGTTCTTTCGTAATCCTTTTTTGCTTTTCTTACCACACTCGTTACCCTTCTGGCCTGCGCTTTATACCGTTCGTGTGCCTGCCGGTCACCTTTCTCCTTAAATTCCCTCCATAATTGTTTCTTTTTTTGCAGCTCAAGCTTAATGGTGTTATTCATCCATTTAACCCCTAGTTGATTTATTATTCGGACACTAGGTATACAGTCAGCCATTGCTTCATGCAAACACTTCTTAACTACCTCCCATGCACTATTGACTTCTAGTCCTTGCAGTTGTACATGCCATGGCACTGAACCAATCAAACTCCTAAGCTTGTCATACTTTCCAGCCCGATAATTCCACATGTACCCTGTCTTAATTGAAAATTCTGCACCTTTAGCCACCTCCCAAGTTAAGACCCTATGATCACTCTCACCGATTGGTGGCAATGTGGTCATATTTGTTACAGCCAAATCCTCAGATGTAATTACTAGGTCAAGCACTCTCTGACCCCTAGTATTTTTCATTACATGCTGTCGCAGATAGTTATCCCTTAATATCCGCATAAAATCCAATTCCTTCCTCCCGTGTGTCCTCTCCTCACTCCAATCAATGCGACCATAGTTGAAATCTCCCATAATAATCACCCTCCTTCCACTCATTTCTTCTATTTGCTTGTGCATACTGTCACCACCATCTTTTCCATCATATAGCAGCACCCAATTGTATATTTAGTTCTGCTAGCGACAATCTCACACCAAATGACCTCAAATGTGCTCTTTTCTCTATCCTGCAATTCAACTTCTATTCTCCTTGGCTGCAGCTCATCAGCTACCATCAACAATACTCCTCCCCCCATTTTATTCTCCCTGTCATTCCTGAACACACTATACCCATCACATTCAATCCCACTAGCTATATCATCTACAATCAGCCATGTTTCACTAATACCAATAACCTGTGGTCTGGAAGTGCTAACCATGGCCAAAAACTCTTCCTTCTTGTTTCTAATACTCCTAGCATTAGTGTACATGAATTTAAGACCCCCCATTAGTCCCAACCTACCTTGATGCCTTATATTAACTATCCCACTCTGATTTGTTGTCCTTATTTGCTCGGGCATATTATATTCATTCTTACATTCAACTGCCTCCCTAAGGACTGTATATCTACTCCCCCCCCCCTTAATAAATCTAGTTTCCCTGAATTTGCACATCTACCACATTCAGCAACACTTTCTCAAGTCTCCTTACACCGTAACCATTCAATTGCAAGCCATCCATCTTATATAGATCCTTTCGCCCATCGAACTCACTCCACATGTCCACACCACTCATCATACATAACCCATGCATAAAGTCATTCGCAATTATGGCCCTCCTTTTAAACATTTCACTGTCATACCGTGGCAAAAGACTAATCATTCTAACTCTCTCACTCTTTTCTTTTGCTACCTGAAACAATTCATTCAGGTCTTCTATCATTTCCATTTTGTCTCCTTTCAAATCATTCGTACCTGCCAAAACAATCATTTCTTTCACCCTTTCCTTTTGCTCTCTAATAGACTCAGTTACATCCTTTATGGGCGCACCAGGTTGGTACGATTTTGTCAAATCCTCTACTATCACACCTTGTGCTAAAGAGTCTCCATACAGCACTCTATCCTTCATTTTGTTCATGTTCACACTCATACGTCTATTTTTCCTGTCATACTTTTTATTATTGGCTGGTTCATTCAGTCGACTTTTGCTCATACGCTCTAGCTGCTGTTTTGCCCTTTGTATCGCACCATTCAACAAAGCGATCTCACTCATTGCATCTATCTCATCTTTTTTATTCTCAGTAAAACCATTAATACTATCATTCACACTCTCACAATTCTCTGGTACAACCTCGCCGTTTCTTGTCATATCCCTATTTTCTTCATTCTGAAGTTTGACAAAAATATCACACTCACGATCCGAAATACTCTTCAATTCCTTATTCTCCCTACATTTTCTACACACATTCACTCCTTTATTATCATCTAACCACACTCCGACTGCACTCCGCAAAGCGTACATTTCGCAGCTAGTACACTGAATCATCTCTTTTATACTACTGTTCTTTGATAAAGATGGCGAACCATCATTATTGGCCACCATTTTCCTTCGTACTGGAGCCATACTTACTAGTAATGTATTTTATCAAATTATAAATTATAACACACTAAAAACACACAAAAAGATGCACTAAGAGATGCAAGGCAAACAAAACTACGCAATATTAAATAAATTTATCAACAATAACTGAAAATAATACTTATCTTATCCGGAGCTTTCACGAACACTACACACTACGAATCCCTCTAGCGGCGACAGCCCCAATAAAATATGTTATAAAGACACATAAATACTCTAAAAACACGAAAATCGTTCTAATATACTATAAAACCAATTTTCTAAGGAAAAACACAAAAAAAAACACCAAAAATCACCAATTTTACACGAGCACTAAATTACACCAACCACTCACCATATAACCTCGCATTTTATGTGAAATAATAATGAGGTGGCTGAAGGACAGATATCAAAGACAGAGAAGGCAGGTGTATAATTGGGCTGCCACTGTATAATTTGTATATTAATGATACAGAAACTGATACAAATAGAAATATCCCATTCTTTGCTGTCGTAATAAAGATGATGGAGAAATCTTACATGATGATTTAAATAGATTGACAATGTCGGAAAAGGATAATGATTATTTCTTTCATGTTGCAGAGTGTAAATTATGCACTTTGAGTTGAATAGGTTACAAGGTGTTCGAGATGTGACAATTTAATTCCTGGAACAGCTGCGTAGTAGTAGTGTCGCCCACGTGGTGATTTGTTTGGAGTCACATAAGAGTAATCGTCTTTGTACATTTTAACTAATGTGTGCATGAACCTCAAGCCAATAGAGCCATTTGTTAGTTGGCTATTGCAAAAACAACAGGGATCTGTATGTTAACTTGGGCATAAAAATGTGTGATTGAAATTTGGAGCAGTGTGTTAACATCAAATTTTGTGTGAAAATCAGCAAAACTGCTACTGAAACGTCGGAGCTGTTGAAAGTGGCATATGGTGTGGATGCTCTGAAAAAGTCAAGTGTCTTTGAGTGGCATAAGAGATTCAAAGGTGGGAAAGAAGATGTGAACGATGACTTCAGCAGTGGGCAGCGAAAAACAAAAATGACTAACGCAAATGTGAACAGAGTGCGAGATGTGGTATGTCAGATAGATGATTAAGTGTGCGATTAATGGCATGAATTGCAAAGATTTCTGCAAAGCTTGTGCCTTAGATCTTGATGAATGAATAGAAGCAGTAGCAACTTCAAGTTGCGACTGATCTTTCTGCAAATAATTATGGGTGATGAAAGGTGGTGCTTCCAGTACGATCCTGAAACAAAATGCCAGAGCATGCTGTTCTATGAATGGATAGTCCACTATCCATTCATAGAACAGGACAAATGATCAGCCAACAATGATTACAAGGACAAGATTCTGTTCAGAGCGGCCTAACAAGTGGATCATCCATCATGACAATGCACCAAGCCATACTCGTAGTGCACTCATCTTCAGAGAGAGAGTTTCTGGCCAAAAATCGATTACCGAATTAGGTCATCCTGCTTATTCACCCGAATTAGGTCATCCTGTTATTCACCCGAATTAGGTCATCCTGTTATTCACCCGACTTAGCTCCATGTGATTTCTGGCTGTTTCCAAAATTAAAGACTGCACTAAAAAGACAAAGATTTTCTTTGTCCTTTTAGTGCAGTCTTTGCTGATATCCAGCATAATGTGATAAAGGAACTCAAGAGTATTCCGGAAAAAGAGTACCAGGCCTGTTTCCAAAAATGGGAACACCATCTAAACTAGGTTATAAATGTATAAGGGGACTACTTCGAAGGCAATAGTAGCCACTAATGTATAGTTACAAACATAGGTTTTTTTACAGGTGCATTCCGGGAATTAAATTGTCACACCTTGTATTGCAATTGTGGAAATAGATGGAAGGAAATGGATGGAGATTCGTGCAGAATCAGACAAAATAGCTCAGGGAATTAGTTGGTGAACAAACTGACCAGTACAGATATAAAGGTTATTATTCCTTTTTATAATGCTTTGATGCAGCCACATCTGGAATACCTTGGACAGATCTAGTCACCTGCAATTCTTAGGGATGAGAAAGTACTGATCCAGAGGTAAATCACCAAGATAATGATGACAATCTATGGAATATTTACTTCCTTTGAGGATGGATTGAATATAGGATAGTTGCCGAAGAAATTTTTGAATACTTGATAGGATTTTTGAGAACATTTGAAGTAATTTGAGCTATAACATCCCTGAGAGCCATACTGCTGTTTTTCAACACTGGCATTCTCGAGAGTCTACTACCACGCATACAATAAACAATGGTACGTAAATAGAACAACTGAAATTTTAATACAATGGTTTTTATTTTTAATTATCTAATAAAATTAACCTGTGCTTTTCAGTTTTCTTAATATCTTCGGTCTTTTATTATTGTTTCTTCTACCTACAAAGATACCTGATGAAGACCATAATAAGCCGTTGTATCATTCAAGTTTTCTGACTTATTCTCGGTTTGTTAGTCATTAAATATCTTTTTTAAATATATACAGTATATATATATATATATATACAGTATATATATATATATATATATATCATACAGTGATACAGTGAGAGGTTTCAAAACCTGTTGCATATCAATATTGAATGCGGGTAGTTCTCTGTTCAAGAGAACCTCTGATCACTGTCACACTGACAGATTCCACAGTATATCTTTCTGCATATATTTCTATGGATGCTGTTAATAATAATCTGTTAATTATCTAATAAAATTAACCTGTGCTTCTCAGTTTTCTTAATATCTTCAGTCTTTTATTATTGTTTCTTCTACCTACAAAGATACCTGATGAAGACCATAATAAGACGAAACTAGTTGTATCATTAAAGTTTTCTAACTTATTCTCGGTTTGTTAGTCATTAAATATCTTTTTTAAATATATACAGTATATATTTTCTTAAAAATATATATACTGTATATATTTAAAATACAGTATATATATATATATATAGTCTCAATCATATCACCTCTCAAGGTGATATGATTGAGACTTTTAAACTGTTGAGAGGTGGTTACAGGGTTAACTGGGGCCATCCAGGGGGAAGGGGGGGCATTTTTTCATAACTTCCAGGGGCCATCCCTGGAAGTTATGAAAGGAAACTGTGAGCAAGAGGGTGAGGAGTGGTTTCTTTACATGGAGGGTGATTGAACCATGGAATGCATTGCCTGATAGAGTGGTGAGAATGGTCAATGAGTTTAAGGAGTGGTATGATAGACTTTGTGTTTCCTAGGAAGGACCTCCCGTGATGAATCTTTTGACTCCATGGAGGCCTGAATAATAATAATAATAATATCCAAATGTAAATTAAAGATACCAAGAAATTATATTCTTGGTTTCATCCTTTATCCAAGTGTAAGCAAACAAAGTTTGCACGTGAAGTAACTTAACAACTGGGCTTCTTGTATATAGAGGTTAATTATTTCACATCGATTGCCTTAGTATCCCATAATGCAAAGCACATATCCATATGGAAGGACCATTACCCAAACCTGTTTCGATCTTTATTAAGGTCTCATCAGCAGTAGCCAGACCTGAAGTGATACCAAGGTTGAAGTAATACAGAAGTCATATTTCTATATATCTCTTGTATGTCCTTTACACTATCTTCATTTCTCATGTTTGCTTTATTTCACTGTTCATGTGTTTCACTACTTCTCTGTTTATTCACCTAATTCTTGATATACAGTTGTACATTGCTTGTGTTAGATGTATCTTTTCAATTCCCATAGTCTATCAATCTCTTTTCATCACAGTTCATGAAACCATAACAATGATGCTAGTTGACTATATTAGCATTCTATAACTACCCATGTTATAATTTCACATATATAAGGGTGGTTCCATAAGTTTCTGGCCTGACTAACTTTTAGTGGTGATAAAAAGTAAATAGCTGTGTTACTTTTCAACATAATCTCCCTTTACTTCAACACACTTTTCACATCTTTAATTAACATTCCTTGAAAAAATAGGCTGTACTTTTTGTCTGGCCTAAAACTGCAACTTTCAACTCACTGTCATTGTCAGCTGCAAATTTTCTTCCTCAAAGGTTTCTTCAGTTTCGAGAAGAGTTAGTAGTCACTGGATGAGAGATCTGGGCTGTAGGGTGAGTGTTCAATCTCCTGGAAGTCACAGTCCTTCATTGCAGCCTTCATAACAATAGCTGTACGGACTGGAGCATTGTCATGAAGCAGACGAACACCATGACTCAGCATCTCTCGTCTCCTCTTCTTTTAACTGTTCAGCCTATTCCTTCATGGTGGAATATGAAAGACTAGCTTCCCCATAGACACCATCTAATCATTGTTTGATAGCACTTGGAGAAATTCCTCCTTTGGTGAAAAACTTTATCACAGTGTGGTACTCAATTTTTAACATTACAGCCACTTAGTGTGCTGTGTGTTAGTCAAATGAGTGCCTCCAACTGAATGATGCAGGTAGAGAGTTGAAACTGGTACACTTAGTTCCCCATAAATGGTGCTATCTGTCATGCACAGCATTTTAAAATTGGCATAAATTTTGTATGTAAGGCTGGAAACTTTTGCAACCTATCTCATATCCCTTCATGATAATTCCCACCAACTGGCAGCAACATTGATACCTCATTCACAACCAAATTATCACATCCTCACACAAGTGCTATATGAAAATTAATGTCTTTTTTTTTTCCACTGGCAATTAGTATAATCATGTGTAGTATCATCATCTAAGTTGTATTTAGTTGATGATTGTTAAGAAGGCTATTAAGCTGCAAACAAATTATTTAGTTTATATGATGATATCTTTGTATCAATGTTTTATGTGGTTCCCACCCACAAAAAGTTTATTTGTAAACCTAAAGTACAATCATACCATGGGTGGACTATGAATGTTTTTTCCCTTTCGTTAATCTCATTTTTTTTCATGTTTTTTATTTATTTTTTTACATAGCCTGGAAACCTTGCTCTAGAGACTAAACATGTAACTTTTTCAAATCACTTCAGGCCTCTAATAAGCAGGATGGTAGTTTCATACCAGACAATGAAATTTATCTCTCACCTAAAGACAATTGCAAACATTCTGTTACGTCTTCGCTTGTGTACTCTTTTCTTATGTTATTTCTTTTACCTTCTATCTTATCGTTCCTTAAATTCTATGCTTCATTTATCTCTCATACGTATCAGAGATTTCGTTGCCAACAATTTTATTTTAAGAAATGACTGTGCCAGCCAGCAACTAATTTCTGATATTCAAATAGTTAACATTGATTAACATAGGGATCACGTGATGTGCAGTCGTGGTTCCCTCCTCTCTTTCTTACATGAATTGTTTCCCCTCCCTTACTCACACAGGTTCGAAAGTTTTTATAAGTGGTAACTCAGTCTCAGAGGAACAGAACTCAAGAACTTTGATATAAAAGAATACATTTATTAAAACACTAGTATGGATACACTTTTGTATAATCATTCAAGATACACTTTAAGTAAAATCATAAATGCTAAGTTACCTTCTTTGAACTAAATTGAGAGTCTGAAATCCCCCCCCCCTTTAGATTAAGATATCCAAAATTTCAATCTTCATGCTTAAGTAATTCAATGATATATCTCAGTCTTATGATTAAGCTCAGACTTGACTTATCCATGCAGGGTTACTTAATGCTCATTTTCTAGGCACAATTAGATATAAACTTTATACATGGCATATCAAACTCTTTCTAACTTATATTCTAACATGGAAAACAAATTTCAATTCTGCAAAGTCTCTACGCCCCACATTTTAAGTGAAGATCAGGCTAATATCTAACACTACAGCAAATAGCTTCTTCCTGACAAACAGGTCAAAAGTTAGGTTACCTCCTCGGCACAAGCTTGGAATGGCACCGGCTTACTTGACACAGACAATTAGTCCAAACAGTCATTAAGGCTCTATGGGTAAGATAATGTATGGAGCTACTCAAGCCTTGGCTCCTCTTCTTTATTTTTGGTTTACAATTCTAGAATATATATGAAAGGGTTGTACATTACCATCTTGTCCATTTTTTATGGGGTTTCCTTGACTTCCCCCAAGCTTTCACTTCCGATATGGCAAGACTTCCGTATCCTCTAGCCACATGTTTCTATAGCCTCTGCAACTTACTTATGCTTTCTTCGAAGGTTGCCCTTCGCTGGCTTTACATTGGCATGGTTCACCAATGGCTCCTTACTGAAATTCTGACTTCATTCCTTGGGTAGCTTTATTCGACTCAGTTACAACAGCAACCGGAAGATTGTTGCTGGGAACCGGCGACAAGCTTCCTCAGCTATCCAGGCTTGGGTGAAAGTAAAGGGGAAACTCATCATTGGCCTACAAAAAAAGCGGGGTCAGAGTGCCTCAGTAGAAAAGAGAAAGAAGGGAAGGGAAGTGACAGTGAGGTTGAGGTGGGGAAATAAGGGGGGGGGGGAGGAGAGGGAATAGGATGTGAAGGGTAGGGGGAGTAGGAAAAGGAAGTGTAGGCTTCAGCTCATATCTCACATCTTTCTAGTTCCACGCTATCAGATGATAACCTTTCACCCTTGCTCTCAAGCCCCCGGCTCACAAAATTGAAAAGACCACGGAGACAGCCGGTGCCCAGGTAACCCGCCTTTTCAGGGCAGCCCACCTCGAGTAGGCCTGCGCTGCCTGGGTTTTTCCTCCAAACTACCCCCGTGGGAGACCAGGTAACAAAACAGACCTCGGGGGAGGGGGTTTCAGAGACCAAGGAAATGACTAGAAGTGGAGCTGCTGCTGCAGATGGGGATCTTAAAGCAGCAGCAGGCAGAACTTGATGGTGTTGTGTCTGACATTGCACAGGATTGCAGGTGAACACCACTTGATCTTAAATGTGATGTCACCCAGAGCCTCCCTTTCAAGATGTAAAAATCTCCTTAAAGAACCATAGAACATGTAGAGAACAATCCGAGAGAGATCCAACAGATTGGGAGGATTAGTAGGACTAGAAAATTTCTTTCTTACCTTCCAGATGTGGTATTTGAGCTCATTAATAATAAATACCACTAACTTCTGCTTGTTGTTAGCTGGGGGAGCAAACTGCAGGAAGATGACTTGCTCCTGCAGTAGGAGGGGAATGCAGAGCTCGACGCTCAGCCTCCTCCAGATGTAGATGGAAATGGGACACCAGTAGAAGGCGTGCTCCACGGTGTCCAGGCTCCCACAGAAGTCACAAAAGGGGTTCCAGGTGGTGTGGAACCGCCAGATGTTGGTGTTGACTGAAAGGTGTCTGTACGCAATCCTCCATGCCAGGTCCTTTCTCAACAGGTAGCCTCGATGTTTGGAGAAGTGGCTGAAGAGGATCTCGTTGTTGTTGATCCCCAGATCCGGAACATCAGTACGAAGGATATTGAAGAAATGGTCATACCATGTGTAACTGTTCCGGATCGCTGCGATGTTCACACCCCACGAGAGGAGTTGTTGCATTAGCTGGCACAGTCTGTTGTAGTCTTCTGGAACAATGGCCGCCTTGGGACCCTGGTGGACTGGGATCCCAAAAAGGGGAAGCTTGTGACCTAAGAAATACCACACAGGATAGCTGCAGGGATGTGTAGTCTGCAGTACCCTGTTTAGATGGAAAGCGGTATTGCTTAGGTATCTGATGTTAAAGGAGGGGAGGCCGAAGCCCCCTGCTTCTCTGGAAGTTGAAGGATCTTAATATCAACTTCCTGGCATAGGCTGCCCCAGAAGAACTTTAGGACTTCCTGTAAACCGGATTTCCTGATCCTCGCTAATGTTGGTAACGTTCAGGACGTGCTGAAGTACAAGGCATATGATGGTCTTGATAACAGAGGCCCTGGAGGAGAGTGACAGCTGTCCATTTTTCCAGTCCTTGAGTTTCTCGACGGTCTTGTTGTCGAGATGTTCTATGTTGAGCACGGGCTGTTCTTCAAACGGGATCCCCAAGATGGTGAGGGGGTCAGCAGTAGGGACGAGACCTGCAGGGATGTTGTGCAGGTCCCAGACTCCGTACAACTTGATCTTAGTTTTGTCGGGGTTGGCTGTTAGCCCCAACACTTTAAACTTCTCTAGGATGTTGAAGAAGTTTAGTACAGAGTCATTGTCCCTAAGACTTTGTGCCCACCACGTCATCCAAGTAGGTGATTACCTTGGAATCATCCGTAGTGAGAGGAAGTGGAATTCCTCTAACCACATGAGAGTTGTTGACAGCCTGCAGGAACGGTTCAAGGGCTAGAGCAAAGAGCAGTGGACTGAGGGGACACCCTTGTTTGACCCCTTTTATGGATGGTAATGGGGTCAGATAGGTGTCCGTTGACGAGGAGGCGAGTGGAGCTGTTGTTATAGCCTCCTCTGATGATGTTGAGGAGTCCACTGCTGACCCCGACTTTCTCCAGGATGTTGAAGAGAAAGGAATGCTGGACGCTGTTGAATGCTCAGTTGAGATCAATAGTCAACAATGCCATTGAGTAATTCTTGATGTTAACCAGATGTAGCACTTCTCTGATGAGGATGAGATTGAACTCCATCGATCGACCAGGAACACCGTACACTTGTGTACTTTTGATGATGTACCTCATCCTGATCTTCAGTCTGTTGTTGAGAACACAGGCGAGGATCTTGTAATCCGTGTTCGACAGACTGATAGGGCGCCAGTTCTTGATGATGGAAGGATCCCTGTTGGTCTTTGGGATGAAGATGGTATGGCATTCCAGAAATTCCCGTGGCATGTTTCTGGTGGTAAGGAAGGTGTTAAAGATTGCCACGAGAATGGGATGTGGTCCCAGGCCTCTCGGTAGAGTTCCGTGCCTAATCCGTCTGGCCAAGGCGCCTTCTTTGTACGGCATTGCTTGAAGGCTGATGATATTTCGGCCGCTGTAAAAGGTGCATCCAACCCTGCTTGGATGTGTGCAGGGAAGGAGTCAATGTTCCAACAGGAGTAAACCTGGGGGGCACTGTTGTCTTGGTAGAGTTGACTGTAGTACCCCCAGAAGGCGTTCATGATGTTAGGTGTAGTGGTGTGATTACACCCGCCTTCACTGATGGTAGTAATGGTTCGCTCCTGCTGGAAGTTGACATATTGCCTGTTATAGAAAGTGGCCGGTTGCCTGTCTTCCGAGCGGAGGTGGAGACGGATCTTAATGTTCTTTTCTTCCACTTGCTTTTGCTTCTCCGATTCAATGTCGAGATTAATGTCACAGATGGCGTTGTGACATGGAAAGCCTTGGCAGCTAGCCATGAACCAGCTTCTCTCCTTGTAGAGATCACAGAGCCGAGCTCTTCGTTGGAAGGCACGTTCTTGGCCCCATTTGATCATATTTTCTTTGATGTTAACTTTGAGTCATGCCTATGTGTCCCAGTCCCAGCTAGTGGTGCTCCAAGTGAGCACAGTTGGTTAAGCTTAACTGAGAACTGGGATGGGAAGTCTGGTGGTAACTTCCAGGGGCCCGGACCAACATCTACAGCTTCTAAAGGATGGTGCGTGGGCACGATTAATTTATGATCCGAGATGGAAGAGTTGATTAGAACGTGCCTTATTGCTCCGGCTCTGGAAACAAGGGATGGTGAAAAGTAGAAACAGTCAAGCCGTGTGCCGATGCCTCAGCCTGTCCAAGTATAATCCCGACAGTAGGGGTTGTGAGCCCTCCAGATATCTGTCAGTTGGAAGTTCCTAAGGTGGATTTCCAATTCCCTGTAGCCAACTGTACCTGTGTTTGAAATACCCCCCTATTTTATCATAGGCCAGGTCCGCCACACAGTTGAAGTCCCCCATCAGGATGACAGGATGGGCACCATATAGCGACTGGAAGAATGCAGGCCTAGATGTTCGGTCTGCCAGGGCATAGATGTTAATGTACCTGGTGGTACAACCCCAGTACTTCCAGTCGATGGCGAGGACTCTCCCTTCTGTATCCCTCTGGACCTTATGGAAGGCTCCGAGGAGGGGGGGATAGCATAAGTACCCCGACCCCAGCTCTGTTTCTGTTGCCGAAGCTCCAAAATGATTGTACGGGGTGCTTGTGGCTCAGTTCCTGCATATCTTTGAAATGAAAGAAGTGTGTTTCTTGCAGGAACAAGAGCCGGATGTTAAATGCTAGCATAATATTCCACACCTCCTGTTGTTTAGCTGGTGAACGGAGCCCTCTGATGTTGAGGGAGGCAACACAGAAGGGGGATGGTGACATTACATTGTTTTAAGTAATTTAAACCTGCCCTAAGTCTTTAATACATAATTTCCTTTTGTACTTGGTGAGGTCTTCGATCTGTAGGGGGAGGTAGAATATCCCGCATCCTGCAGGCCAGCTTCCAGTCTTGTACGCAAGTTCGAGAGAACCTCGAACTCGTGCTGGGTGTTAATAATTCTGAAGCTGACGATCTTGTTGTCCTTTACTTCATAGTCATACAAGTTGAACTGGGAGCTGGTAAGTTTTTGTATTTTTGAATTGACACTGTGTCTGTGGTGAGAGGAGGTTTCCACCTCCATCTCGGACTCTAATGTTGTTGAGTCCAGACCTCCCTTGG
Organism: Typopeltis vanoorti; assembly: GCF_054136105.1. Taxonomy (NCBI): domain Eukaryota; kingdom Metazoa; phylum Arthropoda; class Arachnida; order Uropygi; family Thelyphonidae; genus Typopeltis; species Typopeltis vanoorti. Next base: position 26,157,347 of record NC_143564.1, on the reverse strand, counting down.
GGCGACTTCGTTGATGTTTTTTCTCCAACTTTGGAGAAGCTGCCTCTTTTCTTAGGGAGGTCTTTGGGGGGGAGAAGATGTTGCTTCCCCTCTCTGGTGTCCAACTCTTCTGCAGGGGGGATGCTGGCTACTGCGGGGGGGGGGGGGGGGGGGTTAGCATCCACAGACACTTCCTCTGATGTTGTTGAGGGGGAGGGGATAGCTGGTGTTGTGCTATCCGTAGCATCGGCTGTGTGTTGTTCATGTTCCTGTTCCGATGGTGGTGGTGGAACGATGGAACTTTCCGAGGGGGGGGGGAACTGCTTCCTCAGCGGAGGTGAAACAGTCTCTTCTGCTGGTGTTATTGCAGTGGGACGCTTTTTGATTTTCCCCAGGACAGTTTGTGAAAATGCCCTCTCCCCAATGATGTTGGGGAGTACCGGAAATCCACCGGTGTCTTTTATAGGTTGCGGAGATAGTGCCTCAATGGGCGCCCCTGCCCTCTCTGCAAATGTGCGCAGAGAGCAAGATGTTACAGTATGCTCGGTGCTAGCACACTTACGGCAGGGGTGTGGGCACTGGTCACTCCCCAGATGTTCAGTTGAGCCACATCGCAGACACTGTCTTTGTACTCCGGGATATTGTACCAGGACACGTGACGTACCGATGTTGATAAGGTTTGGTACAGGCTGCTGCATGTCCATGGTGAATGTGACTTCACCAGAGAACCAGGTGGGGTCTTCCTGGGAGACGCTCTTCTTGATGTTACTCACTTCCCCCACTTGTTGAAAGTTTGTATGAGCACGTCATCTTCAGCTTCGATGTATTCCATGGGGAAGCAGCTGATCTTAATTTGGCACACTTGTGACCCAACTATGGTGGGAGTCACCTGCTTCCCCTGGACTTGAAAGCCCTCTAACAGTTTGTCCCTCATCGTCACGTTCTTTACGACAAACAGAAATCTACCCCCCTCCATAGGAGGTGAAGGAGAAGATATTCTGCGCTCCTACGATCTCCTTTAGAACTTTAGTTAATACTCTGGGGTCTTCCAACCCTGGAATCTCCACTCCTAAGGTCTGGGTCCTGGGGGGGGGGGACGAGGATCACTCAACTCATTCTTAGTCTCTGCATCTAAAAAAAAATAAGAAAAGAATTAGAGTCCGAAGACTCTAATAGTTATCCCGTAGTGCGTAAAACGCACTACCAGCAGATTAAGTTGAGTAACAATCAAACAACGTTAGTAAAAAAGAATGTTAGGGGGAAAAAAAAGGACAGAAAAAGTAATAAGTAAATGCAAAATCTCAGCTATCCAGGCTTGCACGGGAATACATGAACAGAAAAAAGAGAGTGTTCGAGTCTCATGCTGCACCTTATATCACCCTTGCGAGCGCCCTCTCTCGTTGACTACTTCATATATTGTGCTACGGCCGATTGGTCACCCAAACTCTGAACTGTTTTCACATGGTTCTAAAACATAGATCTCTTAAGCACATTTAAAAACCACAACTTTGCTTATTTTACAAGGACAATATTAGTTCTAAACACAGATTTCTTTAGCTTATTTAATGTTAATAATCTCACTCGAGATGATATACCTTTGAGTGAATATATATACAGTACTCCCTTAGCCCTGTTCTTGGAAGTATAAGCATGTCCTTATCCTTAGGTTTTCATTGTCTGTGTTGGGTCGGAAACAAAATGGCTTACGGATAGTGAGTCAGCCCTTTTTCCAACACAACAATTTGTTTGTGATTATTTACAGCAGGATTCAAATCCACAACATGTTGGTTGGGGAGCAGATAGACTAACCACTTGGCCAACTAGACTGGAATGTGTGAAGGCAAAAGACAATTACAAACATCCATACCCAGGTGGGAATTGAACCCCACAGCATTTTAAGTGGAGAGCAGATACGTTTACCACTTGGCTAACTAGGCTGGCTTAATTTATATGTACACATGGATACAATTTTTGAGTTTGGTTTTTCCTAAAGAATTAATCAGTTTTATCACTGTATTTTCCAAATCCTAGACAATGTACTTAAATAATTTTTTTTTTTATTATTATTAAATTCTATCAATTCTATTTTTTGTTCCAAATGTTCATATTTTCTGAAGTACTAAAGACAATGTGTACAATAAATGAATCCAGCTGTGATATAATTTACCCCTATAAGTATTAAGTTTGTGTGTGTGTGTGTGAGAGAGAGAATGGTCATTGTGAAGAGGGCATTGCATGACATGAAAGCCATAGGGATCAGTTCTAACTAAGTAACCAAAACACAGGTTATGATAAAAGGAAGGCTTTGTAGGCTGACATAAAAGAATCACGGATGAGAGGTGGAATGGATTGAACAGTACAGGAGTAGAGGTGGAGCAAAGAAGCAGTGTTATTAATCTTAGTATACAGTACTTAGTGCTAGAAACATATATGTTAAGTATACTTTCTGAGAGCTTACTAGAATGCGGTCTAATGCATGAGAATTTCCTTGATATTTCACTCTTAAAATATGACAAAACCCCATACAGGAACCATCTATCAGCCCTTTATTCATGCTTTTGATTAAAGGTTTCACTGACCTAAAAGCTGTTTTGAACTGTTGGCTCTCATCAGAGATAAAGAAAAAAATCCTTTCAATGTCACCTTCAAAATCATTTAAGTTTCAAAGGCAAACATAGTTTTGCTACTTGCCTATAAAAAGGTAATGAATATTATCATTATTATTATGTGATGCCTCCAGGGAGTTCAAAGACTCATCGAGGGGGGGGGGGCACTTACTCTACAACTCTCCGTCTCCACCACTCAACCCACAAACTACAACGAACTGCAACTACACCAACACCATCTACCGTCCATCACTGCCACTAGTATTTTCACAGACAATCACAAACATCCATGCCCATGGCAGGATTTTGAACCCACAGCCATTTGGCTGAAGAGCGGATATGATAACCCACTCGGCCAACTAAGCTTTATTATCATCTTTCATTTATTTATTTATTTATTTTGGTCATGTAGACAGGAAGGGTGAGGAGTATGTTGGTAAACGAGTGGAGTATATGGAGGTGGAGGGAAGGAGGAAAAGAGGCAGGCCCAAGCTCAGGTGGAGGGATAAGATGGAGTCGGGAGGATGCCAAGGATGGAAGAACTTGGAAGAAGAATGTTACAGTGATGGGAACGCCGACCCCGTTTAACACGGGATAAGGCATAGTGAAAGAAGAAGATTTTTTTTTTTTTTTTTTTGTGAAAATGCAGCCTTTGGGGCCTCTGTCTTCTAGTCATGATTTATGCACAGGCTAAGGGTTCACTTTTGAAAAATTACCACTTTCAAACATGAATTCCATATTTGAGAGTTTTTTGCTCTCAGCAGGTTTTCTTGCTGGTATTTGATAACAGTCATCAGTTTTTGCAGTCCTGAATCAAAATCATCCATATAAGATCAATGCACAATATCCTGAACAGAGTTTGTCATCTGACATATTACAATACCAAAGCAACTGTCATGCTGAAGATTGTATTATAGTAAAATCTCAGACTTTCAAAACTTTAATTTATAAAAACAAACATTGTTTTTCTCCTTGAGGTAAGTTTAATAAAATAAGTAAATAACAATGAATATTTCTCATCCTTTATGTTGCTGTTATTATTATTATTAAAGTAACTTCCATGAATCAACAGACTCATTGTGGGAGACCCACTTGAGTTGCAGAACGTCCATCATATTGAACCTGCATGCCAGAAAAAGTTGGTCGATTGGTAGAGCCTCTGCTACTAATGGCTTGAAAAAAGTTAAGCAAGTTTGAACGCAGTTAGTAGTTGGAAGGGGTTCAATCGTTTGATGCTGTTGGCACACTCTCCCCCGATGAGTCTTTGGACTCCTTGGAGGTGTCACATAATAATAATAATAAAAACCTTGAAATCATTTACACTCCCCACATTCACAACATCTTCTGGCAATGTGTTCCACTCACAACTCTCCATGTAAAAAATCTGCTCCTCACACTCTTCTTCACTACACCTTAACACAACTTCCAGGGATAGCCTCTTGTTTTTCCTCTTGTACCCTCCGCTCTTTTTATAATTCTCTCTGTATCAATCCAGTAAAAATCATCTCACTAATTTAAATATCTCTCTCATACACCTCTTTTTTTCCTATTCATCAAACTCTGCGATGTACATTCTCTCAACCTCTCTGCATAACCAACATTCCAGATTCCTGATATTACTCTTTCTTTCCATTCATCTTTGGATCCGTTGTAGTGCTTCCACATCACAATAAAAATTAGGTGAACAAATCTGCACACAGTAGCCCATAAGTGTCTGACCAGTGCCTTATACAGTGGCACTACCACCTCTTTATTCCTACTTGCTAATGCATGTCTTATCACAGCATCAATATAATGTTCAGTTTTTGCAGTGCACTCTCAGAACTTTCGCCTGCTGTCCACCATGCAGTGCATAGCTTTATATCTCTGCACTCCAATTTTATATGTTGCATTTATTAATATTAAAACTATAATCCCACTCATTTGTCCAAGTATAATATCAAAATATCATTAATAAACAATGGTGCTCGTGAGTCAAGTGCAGTGACATGTATAAGAAGAGCTCCTGATTGGGATAAGTTTTCTAGGAATAATTAAATATATATGCATAATTGTTTGAGTAAGAGAGGCTGTAAACGTTGTGCGCTACCGGTTTTATTGGTGTGGGGGATTTTTTTTGCCAAAACTTAATTAAGAAATCGTTATTATTAGACTTAGCAACCTACAAAAAATGGTGGTGGCATTGTCGTTCCATGATTTTAATTTAGATTTCAGTCATTTTGCTAAGTGTGAGGTCTGTTATATGTATTCTTTCGATTACATAAATGATTTGTGGATATTTGGTGAGGATGGAAGGAGGGTGTGTGCGAAGTGTGACCTGAACTGCAAATATGAAATTGATGACAGAAAGTGTTAGTAGTGAAATTGTCGCAGAGAAAATGAGTGTACGTTTCAAAGAGAAGGATGGTGAGAAAGAGAGCCAAAAAAATGTTAAAAAATCAGTAAAAAAGAAAAAGAGCGATTTCAAAACCGTAAAGGATGTTAAAAGGGACGAAAGTGAGGTGAGAGTGGTGGAAGGAAACAAAAGTGAGAGAACGAATGAAACTAGAAATGACGTGACGCAGAAATCGAAAGTGAAAAAAATCGAAAGAATAGATGATAGCGAAAGTTCGACGCATGTTGGACTGAAAGTATAGAAACAAAGAAAGATGAGTGAGTGTGAAAATGGGAAGAATGACAGCGAAAGTTGGACACATGTTGGATCGAAAGTACGGAAACAAAGAAGGATGAATGAGAGTGAAAGTGAGAAGAGGGGGTCGAGAGTTAGAAAGATTGAATGATACAGAGAATGTGTCGCAGGATTCGGAAGTTGAATTGGATTGGATGAGGCAAGACATGAAATGGATGCGGAATGAAATTAAGAAAATTCGGGTAAAAACTATTAAAATAAATAATAATGGCATGAAAGATTAACGAAAGATGAGCGAGTGGCGTTGTATGGCGACTCCATTATTAAAGGTGTGCTGGAGGATAAAATGCACAAGGTATGTTTTCCAGGCGCTAAAATGAGTAGGGTGATTGAGGCATTGGATGAGGCAGGAGTGAGCAAAAGAGTCAATAGTACTAATAGGTACGAATGATTTGAGAGAGGACAAAGAGTGTGTTAGAATGGATATCAGGAGGCTGCTTAGAAGGATAAAAGAGAATAGTGTGACAGGAAGAGTAATTAGCATGTTGCCTAGGTATGACTGTGGTGAAATGAGGCAGAGAGCAAGTATTATGAATGATATGCTGGCTGAAATGTGTGAGGAGATGGGAGTACAGTTTGTTAATGTGTGGAATAAGTTTGACGGACGAAGTGAGCTGTATGGGAGTGATGAACTGCATTTGAGTTGTTATGGTGTGAGTCGCTTGGAGAGAATGCTGCTGGAAGTTAGAGAAGTGAATAGAGAGAATGAATCAGATCGAGTGGGAAGTGATGTTTAAGAGCAGGAGAGCAAGACAACAGAGATTGAAGAGGTGGTTATGAATGGGGAAGTTAGTGGTATGAGTATAGAAAATGAGAGAATGGGTGTGCAAGAGGAGCAGGGAAATGGGGAGGCTCAGGGTGGACAGGGGTACACGGCATGAGAAAGGTGGTTGCTCCAAGAGGAGGTGAGCATGTGTAGGCATGGGATGGTATGACCAGTGATCAAGAGGAAACAGTTGGGATTGAAAAGGGTTTTAAAATGAATAAGCAGAAAGGGAAATGGCCCCAGTTGAGCATGGAGAGATCACATCGAGTGAGTGGTATCAGTGGAACTAGCTGTAGATCCAGAAATGAGCTGTTGTGTTTGTATACAAATGCTAGAAGTATAAGAAACAAGGCAGATGAAATGGTTGCACTAATTGCGTGTGTTCACCCAAAGATTGTCGGAATAAGTGAGACATGGTTGGATGAGGATACAGGAATAGAGATGGAAGGTATGATGTGTTTCGTGATGACAGAAGAGGTAAAAAGGGAGGGGGAGTGCTATTGATGATAGAGAAAGAGTTATGTCCATATAAAGTAGAGATGCAAGAGGGAAATAGTGCCAGTGGTTTTCAGGCAATATGCTGTGAGAGAGAGGTGAATGGAATCAAATACTTGGTGGGATGTTGTTATAGACCAGGTAATGTGGATGGTGGTGATAATGAAATGTACAATCAAATTTGCCAAGTAAATAAGAAAAGGGTGATCATTATGGGTGATTTTAATTATGAAAATACAGACTGGAATGATGAGATAGCAACTGGAAGTAAAGAAAATGAGTTTCTTGAGTTTTTGAGGGATAACTATCTCAGACAGTATGTAACAAAGGGCACACCAGGATTGAGGGTCTTGGATTTGGTCATCTCATCACAGGATGTAATTATAAATGAGGTGTCAAAATTATGGAGGCAGTATAAGAGAAGTGGAAATAACCAATTCCATTAGGATTACAAAGACCAGGCAAGGCGAGTGACTTGGTTGGTGATAGTAAGTAAAGATAGGTATGAACAGCAGTTAGCTAATGAAACCAAAAAGAATCCTAAGGAATTCTTTCGATATGTAGCCAGCAAAAGAAAGAATAATTATGGAAGGATGACATTGATTGGAGAAAATGGTATAAAGACAGCTGATGCAGAATGTGTGATGGAGATACTTAATGAACAGTTCATAAAGATCTTTCAATCTTGTGAATGTGACAATCTTGGGATTGAGAGCAGTTGATGATGATGAAGAGGAGAGACTGACTGTAGGTGAGCAAGAGGTGTATGGGGCGTTGAGTAAACTAGATGTTAATAAGGCTGTGGGACTTGATAATATATCACCACATATTCTGAAAGAATGTGCCAGGGAGTTGACACCTTCCTTGACATATTTTTTTAATATGAGTCTTGCACTCGGTCAAGTACCTATGGAGTGGAAGGAGGGCAAGATTGTGCCACTTCATAGAGGAGGTGATCGAACTCAAGCATCAAACTATAGGCCTATCAGGTGTTGTGGTTAAGTTGTTGGAGAAGCTTGTGAGAACTAGGATCCAGAGTTGGGTTGATAATAATAGTATTATCTTTGATGAACAGCATGGATTTGCTAAAGGGAGGTCATGTTTTAGTAATCTACTTACTTATTATAATAAAGTGACTGCTTCCTTGAACAGAGGAAAGGGATACACAGTGATATACTTAGATTTCGCAAAGGCTTTTGATAGAGTACCTCATGATAGGTTGACAGTCAAACTAGAGCAGATGGGGTTGGATATTAGATTGGTGCATTGGATTGGAGACTGGCTATCTGATAGGTGGTACAACAAGTTGTGTATGGGGAGCGATATCCAGGAAAAGGGAAGTCACTAGTGGAGTACCTCAGGGGTCTGTTTTAGGTCCATTGCTGTTTAACTTGTATATTAATGATATAGGTGAAGATTTGGATGGAGATATTCAGTTGTTTGCAGATGACGCAAAGTTGGGATGAAATGAAGTGTAGTGAAGATGTTGTGGCCTTACAGGAAGACTTGAATAGATTGAGTGATTGGGCACGGAAATGGGGATGCGAGTTCAATGTTGCAAAATGTAAGGTTTTAAAATTTGGAAAACAAAGATGAGATGCAGAATTTATGCTTGGTGAGAATATATTGTTGGAGGTAGAAGAAATAAGAGATCTGGGGGTGATAGTGGATAAGGATCTAAAATTTAGGGGACACATCACCAAAATTGTGAAGACAACACAAAGGCTTCTGAGAATGATGCGGAGGACACTGACATGTAGAAGTAGGGAGATTCTTGTTCTGTTGTATGAGGCCACACATGGACTATTGTGGACAGATTTGGTCACCTGGTTTTCTGAAGGATGAAGAGATGTTGGAAAGGGTCCAATAGACACTGACTAAGGTAGTTTCTGACCTCTGGAATGTCAAGTATGAGGAAAGATTGAGAAGATGTAACTTGCAGAGTCTGGTGGACAGGAGGAAGAGGGGAGATATGATAGAGACCTAGAAGTTGTAAGGGGTTGTTATAGGATCAATGCTGGAGAAGTTTTACAGAGAATAGTGGGAGAACCAGAGGAAAACCTGGAAACTGTATAAAGAGAGTGTGAGTAGGGGAGTGAGAGGCAGTTTTTTTCGTGTAGAGTTGTGAATGATTGGAATGCCTTGCCTGAGAATGTGGTGTCTGCAAAGAGTTTGAATGTGTTTAAAACATGGTATGATGAGCTGTGTGTGTGTGATAAAAGGACCTCCCAGATGAGTCTTTGACTCCATGAGGTCTTGGGGTGGTAATAATAATAATAAGTTAAACAGCAAGTGCTCAGGAACAGAACCCTGAAGGATGTTGCTGGTCATCTTCTTCTTGTGAGATTCTGCTCCATCATACACAACTTGCTAGCATTGTTCAGAGAGCCGATCTTCAATCCATCAAACCAATCTATTATCCACTTCTATCTTATGCTGTTATATACCATGTTATCATCTAGTAATTCATCAAATGCCTTTGCAAAGTTGAAAAGTTGAAGAATATCATTCTATGTGAATCTCCAACATAATATGGAATAGCAGTTTATGTGGTTTGATTTTCTTTTAAAATTAAGTTTAATTCTCTAAAATCCTTTGGGTGAAAGTCTACAGTATTATAAAAAAGTAATTAATATACTGAAACCCTAATTAATATCTGGAAATCCAAACTCATCACCACAAATAACAAAATTCATCTGTACAAAACCACCAGTCAAGGCACATATCTGGGAATCATACGTAAATATATGGGACAACAACTCAGACATTTGCCCTCAATGTTCAGTATTCTTTCTCTCTATAGCCATCAAACATATTGAAAGAGGAATACCAAGGAAACAGTTCTGGCAATACATTAGTAAAATTATTTTTGAAGACAAGACTCATGTACCGTCTGCCAGTTACGGTTGACATATAACAGAGCAACTTGATTTGTATTCATTTAATAGACTTTATCTTCATGAATTATTGTTATATGCATATTATGTTTTTGTATATTATTATTCTATATATATATATGTTTCATACTTGAATAAACTAATGATGATGATGATTAAAAACATATATGAATTAGTTAAAATATAATAATGAATATCTCATAATAATAATAATTTTTAACTAATGTATTTCTTTAAAAAATTCTAATACAGGAGCTATTTTTCAGGGAAAAAAACTTAAAAAAAAACTGAAGAAGAGAAAATTATTTAATATGTTTTGTAGAACAGCCACAAACAAAAAATCTCTATGCACAAGGAAGTTATAATGACACCTCTATTTAAGGGTTGCTCATGGGAAGGATAATTATCTTCCTTTCCAAATTGAAAACTATTCCAAAAAAAAAAAAAAAAAAAAAAAAAAAAAAGGTTTCTGTTTTTATAATTTTTTTTATAGTCCATAATATGTGGCATTTGAAATCTATAGATATAGTGCTTACATTAACAGTAAGTGTAACGAAATTTTTTTCTGTATTAACTTATCTGAAAGCCTGGCTAATGTATAATGACTTTAGAAATTATGTGACTTTGCTCAAATAGACAGCATTATTTAATTTATGTTATTCATAATTCTTTATATCTTGCTTTTATTTTTATCATATATATATATATATATATATATATACTGTATGACCACAGATGCGAGACCCCTTGACACTTCTGCGCATGACAGAGGAAGGCGAATGCATTTCGATAATAGGGTAATCTATGTGTTTTGTGGGATTACAGTCAGAAAATTAGGTTTTCTTTTATGAAAATTCTAGGTTTTAAAGTGGTAACTATTTTGCTTGTACAACAATTGGAAAATTTTACGCATAAAGTGCGTGATTATACGTGTTGGTGAAAAATTCGTACATTGCCTTATTCCTTTCTCCTCTTCAACATGAATTGACTCCTCTTGGCAATCTGCCAGCAACAGCTCTCGCTTCTGTGGTCAGACAGTATATATGTTTTTTTCAATGTTCATAAACAGATGTAATTATTTTCATATGTTGTTAAACTTTCTTTCCCACAATAAATGAAATCTATTGTTAGATGAATTACAATCCAAAAAGTAGAAAATTTACAAAACTAGGACTGTTCCCCCCCCCCCCCTTCCTAGGTCTCAAGAATCCAGATTTTTGTACTTTGTAACTGTATTATATTATAATAAAATTCTGTCAATCAGATGAAGCCTTTGTCATCTCGTTACTGTATTATTTTACAATTATGAAAATGACAAAGAATTATATCAGTGATTATTGAGAAAATGAATGAACTTTTTTTTTGTAAACTGATGAGTTCATGCTACCTATAAGAATGAAGCAATGCTCATATTTTTTTTCTTTTCTTGTTATTGAAAATAGATGTTGTCAGATTGTCATAAATTTACAACTCATGTTTAGTCAAGGCACATCACGCCTTCAATAAGCAAAGAGGTATCACAGCTGATGAAACAAATCACTCACCACTACACTAACCCATGCCAGTGGGATTTAGATCTATGATTGCAGAGTACAAATGCATTCAATTTGGCTAATTGTGTTTGCATGTTGATATTACATTATTGTTATTATTATATTATATTATTATTACTATATTCAATTAACAGCATTCCCAGTCAAAGGATATAAGAAATGTGACAAAATCCTTATAACTGGCAAGTATATCAAGAGGCTAAGGAATGAACAAGATATCCTCATAAAATGTGAGATATTCCTAATCTAACAGTGTTATTATCTGGAGATGAGGTGGTGTTATATATGGGAGACTCAACTTTTCCAGGTATTTCATAAATTGTCTTGTTATTGCTTCTGGCATTTCTATAATATCTGGAACTATTACTTCTCTCCTGTTCCACATTCAATATCCAAATTTTTTTACTTGATTAATTTTCCTATACTTTTTCTTCTACTTTACTGTATTACCATCAATAAACCATATATCATTATTGTTTGGCATATTGTGTTCCAGGTGTCAATCTACCTGAATTTTAAAGTCTCAAAATATTGTTGCATTTTCATTGTCAATAATTCTTTCAACTGCATGTTCCCAAGGGGTTTTGCAAGTTGAGAAACCACATTTCCTATACTAGTTCTAGTATAGCTTTTGCAGCTCAGTCATGCCTTAGTTTAAAGTATTTTTGAGTAATCTGTTTTACTTCAAGACCTTTGCAATGTTTGTTCTTGAACTGCAAGTATCATACCTTCCATCTCTTTCTTGATGCTGAAGCCATTGCCAAATCACAAAAGGCTAGAGCCTATGCAAATAAACTAAGAAACTATAAGGAATTAAAACCTGGAAACTTAGTACTTTTACGACAAGAGCATAGTAACAAGAAAACAGGAAAGTTTGGAAAATGTGCAATAGGACCTTATGAAATTGTTGAAAAGACAGGATTGAAAAGAACTCTAATTGTCCACTCAGACAGATTGAAATTGTTCAAGAAGAGACCTGACAAATTAGTCTGCCTAGGAGATTCTCTAGAGGCAATATGGGGAAAAGAAAGAAATTACCATAGAAAAAGTAATTACAGAAGGAACACAAATATTACAAAACAGCCAAAACACAGTAGTATTAATGCAGAACATGAATTGAATTCGGAAGAGACAGTCCCATACTACAGACATAGAAGACACACTGAATTTGATAATGAAGGTACCAAGAAATTTAAAGAAAGAGAATGAGAATAAATGCACAAGTCATAATAAGGAACCAAGTTTTATTCAAACTAGGTACTACTTAAGAAATCGAAAAAGAAATATGTAGACTAATTCCTCCATAAAAGAGCTTAGTGTGAAAAATTTTTCCTAAAGGAAAAATTTTTCAGAGAAAGGGTGAGCCTTTGTTAAACTGTGACTGAAATTGTTTTGTATATTTTTGTTTTTTTTTTTCATTCACATTTAACATAATATACCATATACCAAGCAAGACTTGTGTAAATATTATTTAATGTAAGCAACTTATTTTACAATTTAATATTCATATAACTACCTTAATTTTGTCTAATAATTAATTATTTAATCAAAGATATATGTATTAATAATGAAAAGACTGTATTAAATATTATTAAGCTATTTTAATTATTACTATGTTAATATTATAAGAATTTGTATTTGATAATTTAACCGTGCATTAATTGAAATGTAAATATTCTCTATTTATTTCTATTTGTAGAAATTTAATGTTATGTAATAGCTCAATTTTATTATGTTTGGTTTTGTTGTCATGGAAACGTATGTTAGATAGCTTGACCATTTTGGAACACCACGTGAGGAGAAGGTTTATTGAAAAGAGTTTTAGATCATGAGAATAATTTAGGCGGGAAAAACGGAGATATAAGCGAAGAACGCTGAAAATAAAAATAATAAGGAAACAGAGAGATAGAGGATTAGCATTAGGTTGGAATCGGAGCATTCGGGAATCACAGTGCGATAATAGCGAGTCGGCAAGTCACTCAAGCAGCTAATAAAGTCTACTAGTCGAGAGGCGGTTGGCTAATAAGTTGTAGAATAACAATTATAGCTACGGAAGACAGCTGAGTGACTACTAAATAGACTGGCAATACTTGAAGTGAGATATAATTTCAGGGCCGACCTGTCAAGGATACACAGAATCTTGAAATAAAGCATCGAGTAACTAGAGAATAGTAGAGGCTGTAAAAAATTGAAGTTTACCGTTAACTGTGTTTAGAATTGTAGTGTCTAAGAATTAATTGAATGCTGGAAGAGTGAACAACTGTGCATATAAAACCTCAAGTTAAGGAATTATTGTGTGTTGCCTTATTTCATGAGTGATCAGTAGTACTTCATGCAAGAACGTTTGTTTATGTGTATAGTGACCGTGAATTAATTCAGTTAATGCTTTGAAGATTTATTTTAATGAGTGCCGATTATTGTTAAAAGTGTTTACAGTTATAAAAAGTGTTTGTGTATAAGTTGATGAAGATAGAAGATTATCGGTAAGATTATTCCAACCTTTAATATTTCTATACAGAGAAGTGTGTGAGTTTCATCCTAGAATTTCCTTATGTTATCAGTAACTATTGAAGAAGTTAGCTAAAGTGTATATTTAAAAGTGTTTGTTTGTGAAGAGGTATTACTGCAATTTTTGTTGTATTTGGAACTTAAGGAACTGTGAGAAGTCTGTATTATAGAGACAACAGATTTACCATTGTATGAGTTGAATGATTGTATTTACCTGAGGAGTTAAAATGTTTGTGATATCTTAATTAATGATTTAAACTTAAGTGTAAAATTTGTGACTTTAAAATTAAATGTTTGTTTTTGTTTATCTTAAGTTGTATTTTGCCTGAATCTCTTTTACTGCACCATTCATAAGATATTCGAACCAAAGCGGGTAAATTAAGTAAGTCAAATATACTCGGCCAGTATATATAATATTAACACATAAAAGGAGAGAGAGTTGTGAGTTGGTTTTCCATTTCCAGTTTCCACTTCATGTTTAATTATCTCATTAATTTTATCAGTTGTTGGGTTTTGGTTTTCTTGAGACTTCAAAGTAATAGCTGATAATTGTCTCACAACCTCATTAAGACTATCCATTATTGGCTGATTTAACCTATTTACTTCCTGGTGAATTAGGGTTTGCACTTCTGTCATCAGCTTTTTGTCAAATTGCTCTTTACTTTCAGTTATGCAATTAATACTACTTGGACTTTCTCCAATATTCTTTCCCTTTCCTTTTTCATCCTTATTTTTCTTTTCAACTTCAGATTGGTTCAAGGAACAACCAGTCTTATTTACAACATTTACAAGACCTACACTGGATGAGGGATAAAGGTCTCCTAACATTTGTTCTTTTTCCTTGACACTTTTGAGACACTCTTCTAAGGTGGAAATTTTCTTCTTATAGGCTGTTTCTCTTAATTCTTGCCTAACACCTTGTCTAAATTGTTGGAATACAGCCCAACCTAAGTGTGGTTTATCCTCATTAGTTACATTTAAACTGTTGGCTAGTGTCAATAAACGATTGTAAAAATCAGTAACAGTTCTTTATCTTTTTGTAAGACTCTCTGTAACTTCCATAAATTTGGGCCAATACTTCTTAATTTAGAGAACTGGGAAATAAGATTGTCCTTAAATATTTGATAATCAAATGTTTCCTTGAGAATTGGAGATGAGTTAAAATATGTCCTAGCCTTGCCTATTAATTTACTTCTGATTAAAATTAACAGTTGAAAATCTGTCCAATTTGCTATTTCTCTAAGTTTTTCAACATAAGTAAAAAAAAACAGTACATTATCTGATTCTTCACCTGAAAACTGGGGAAAAACCTGTTGTGGGTTCACTGTATGAAAAAATTCACTATCTTCCATTTTAGAACTTGATGAAACTGCCATATTAACATCTATTAACAATAACTTTAAAAAAACAATAGAATTCTAAAATAACTTCTCTGTTTGCCTGATTCTAGTTTACAACCAATTCACTTAATTTATCTTTAAATTCTTGGGATCACATTTTTTTTTTTTTTTTTTTGATACTCTTACAAAATTTAATACTTAATATTACGATCTTTGTTAGTGAATTCAAATCCTGTCGACGGCTGCGCCATTTTGTTGGATCCTACTTCTTGTCAATCAATCCTTACTTTGGATCTGACATTTAGTTATTATGATGTTCTTAACCTAAAAAATAGTTGCTAGTTGATTTCTAATACAAATATAGAGAAAATTTATATTTATAGACTGCACCACTCTATATCTGGAATAGTTCAAGAATTGGAGATAAATCAACCCTTAACTATTACTCCTTAAAATATATACTGGCCAAGTATATTTAACTTACTTATTTCTCCCGCTTGGTTCGAATATTTTATGAATGGTGCAGTAAAAGAGATTCAGACAAAATACAACTTTAGATAAACAAAAACAAACATTTAATTTTAAAATCACAAATTTTACACTTAGGATCAAATCACTATTTTGATGTTGAAAGTTTATTTTTCACTTGGTTGGAGTATAATAAATTTAGTTTAATCCTTTATCCAAGTGTGAGCAAACTAGCTTGCTCCACCTTTGCAACGAGTTGCCCTGGTGTTGTACCACCTTGCCCCAGTCCTGAAGATACTTTCAGGCGCAAACTTTGTTTGCTCACACTTGGATAAAGGATTAAACTAAATTTATTATAAGATCAAATCACTAATTAAGTTATTATAAACACTTCAGCCTTTCTGATAATACTGTCATACAAACTCAGACAATGGTAAACTTGTTATCTCTAATACAGTCTTCTCACAGTTCTTTAAGTTCCAAATACAATAAAATCGCAGTAATATCTCTTTACAAGCAAACACTTTTAAATTTACACTTCAGCTAATCTTCACAATTATTATTATTATTATTATTATTTCGGGCGACTCCAGGAGTCCTTAGACTCATCGAGGGAGGCCCTAAACATCATGTCCACACAACTATGCGATTACATTCTCACAGTATCTATCATACCTTGCCTTGAACTCGTTCACCGTCATAGCACCCACAACAGACTCTGGCAGCTTATTCCACTCATTTACCACTCTAAAAGTAAAGAACCCAGCTCTAACACCCCTGCTAACCACACTCTTGCCCAGCTTCCATAGGTGTCCCCTAGTTCTCCCACCACCAGTCCTGATCTCAAAAATATCCTCTGAATTAATCCTATAGAATCCCTTTAGCAATTTGAATGTCTCAATCATATCCCCCCTTTTCCGCCTATCAAATAGTTTCTGCAACCCACAAATCTTCAACCTGTTCTCATATGGTTCATTCCATAGACCTGTTATCATCTTAGTTACTCGCCTCTGGATCCTCTCCACCTCCTCCCCATCAAGAAGGAACCAAGGTGACCAAATCTGGGCACAGTAGTCGAGATGAGGTCTTATCAAGGCTCGGTACAGAGGTACAATAACTTGCTTGTCTCTGCTCGTCAAGGTATTTTTCAACAACCAAGTGAGTTGATGAGCTGATTTAGCTACTTTTGCAATGTGCCCCCTAAACTTCATCTCCCTATCTACCAACACTTCCAAGTCCCTGCCCTCATCAATCTCTTGGAGTACAGTTCCACCAATGTGGTATACTGCTGCTAATCTTTTCACCCCAAAATGCATAACCTTACATTTTGTCACATTAAATTGACATCCATTCTCCTTAGCCCAGAACTCCAATCTATCTAAGTCATCCTGCAAGACTTTGACATCTTCTGCATTCACTATTGCCCTACCCAACTTTGCATCATCAGCGAACAAATGAATTGTTCCACTTAGATCCTTCCCTATATTGTTAATGAACAGATTAAACAGCAGTGGTCCAAGAACAGAACCCTGCGGCACACCACTAGTCACAGGCGTTCTTTTGGACTCTACTCCTGAATAAACTACTCTTTGATATCTCTCCATCAACCAACCACCTATCCATCTCACCAACCCTATATCCATTCCCATATGTTGTAGTTTATGGATTAGTATTCCATGTGGTATCCTGTCAAACGCCTTTGCCAAGTCCAGCAGTATCACTGTAAACCCATTTCCCTTATCCACTTCAGCCGTCACCTTGTTATAAAACTTGATCAAGTTACTGAAGCATGATCTACCCTTCACAAAGCCATGCTGTCCCCTGTACAGTATCTCATTTTCATCAATCCTGTATTTTTCCCTTGACTACTTTCTCCAAGACCTTGACAACAACTCCTGTTATGCTGATCGGTCAGTAATTTGCAACCGTAGTCTTGGATCCTCCTTTATGCAGTGAAACTATTTTCCCTTCTTTCCACACCTTCGGGACTAAACCAGACCTGAGACTCAGATTAAACAACATGGTCAAGGGCACTGATAATTCCTTAGCCGCTTCACGCAAGACCCGTGCCGGTATACCATCCAATCCCACAGATGTGTTCACATTAAGGTTCTGTAATAGACTAGCCACCTCCACTTCATTCATCACTATTCGCGTATAAACTAATGGTTCCTTCATTTTTTCAATGTCACCACCTGGATGATATGCTTTTGCAAAGTGGGCGCTCAGTAACTCCATTATATCGACTGATTCAGTGACCTCCTTACCATTGTCATTCCTTAAAATCATTTTGCCGTGTACAGTTTTTTTCTTGCTTGCAGCATATTGAAAGAACTGTTTGGGATTCTCTTTTGCTTGCATAGCTAGTTTCCTTTCATAATCCGCTTTTGCTTTTTTACCCCACTCGTTACCTTTCTGGCCTGCACTTTATACCGTTCGTGTGCCTGCAGGTCACCCCTTTCTTTAAATTCCCTCCACAGTTGTTTCTTTTTTTGCAGCTCAAGCTTAATGGTGTTATTCATCCATTTAACCCCTACTTGTTTTACTATTCGGACCCTAGGTATACAATCAGCCATAACTCCTGTAAATGCTCCTTGACCACTTCCCATGCTCTATCGACATCCAGCCCTTGCAGTTGTACATGCCATGGCACCGATATCCAAGCAATCTCCTAAGCTTGTCATACTTGCCAGCATGGTAATTCCACATATACCCTGTCTTAATCGAAAATTCCACACCTTTAGCCACCTCCCAGGTCAAGACCTTATGATCACTCTCACCAATAAGTGGCAACATGGTGATTTTCATTACAGTCAAATTCTCAGATGCTATTACCAGGTCAAGCACTCTCACACCCCTAGTATTTTCAATTACATGCTATCTCAGATAGTTATCCCTTAATAATTGAATAAAATCCTTTTCCTTCCTCACATGTGTCCTCTCCTCCTTCCAATCAATGTTACCATAGTTGAAATCCCCCATAATAATTACCCTCCTTCCACTCATTTCATCAATTTCCCTATGCATACTATCTCCACCATCTATTCCATCACCTAGTCTATAGCAGCACCTAACTGTATATTTTATTCTGCCAGTCTCAATCTCACACCAAATAGCCTCAAATGAGCTCTTTCACTATCCTGCGATACAACTTCAATTCTCCTTGGCTGCAGTTCATCAGCTATCATCAATAATACCCCTCCCCCCATTTTATTCTCTCTGCCCCTCCTAAACACACTATAACCTACACATTCTATCCCACTAACAATATCATCTTCCGTCAGCCATGTTTCACTAATGCCAATAACCTGTGGCCAGGAAGAGCCAATCAAGGCCAAAAATTCTTCCTTCTTGTTCCTAATACTCCTGGCATTAGTATACATGAAATGCAGTGATCCCTTAGTCCCACCCCCATATTGATGCGTTATTCTAAATGACCCATTCCCATTTTTTGTCCTTAGTGCTGGCTCGGGTACATTATATATATTCTTACACTCATTTGTCTCACTGATGTCTGCATATCCATTCCCCCCCCTCCTTGGTAGTTCTAGTTTCCCTGGTTTTGCACATCCATTTTCACTTCTTTCAGCAACACTCTTTCCAGTCTCCGCACACCAAGTCCATTTAAATGCAGGCCATCCATCTTATATAAGTCCTTTCGCCCTTCAAACTCATTCCACACGTCCACGAATTCCACACCACACTGTCTGCATAACCTGCACATAATGTCATTTGCGATTATGGCCCTCCTTCTAAACTCCTAGGAAATTCTAGGATGAAATTCACGCACTTCTCTGTATAGGAATATTAAAGATTGGAATAATCTTACCGATAATCTTCTTTCTTCATCAACTTATACACAAACACTTTTTATAACCGTAAACACTTTTAACAATAATCGGCACTCATTAAAATAAATCTTCAAAGCATTAACTGAATTAATCATCAGTCACAATACACATAAACAAATGTTGTTGCATAAAGTACTACTGATCACTCATGAAATAAGGCAACACACAATAATTCCTTAACTTGAGGTTTTATATGCACAGTTGTTCACTCTTCCGGCATTTAATTAATTCTTTAGACACTACAATTCCAAACACAGCTATCGGTAAACTTCAATTTTACAGCCTCTACTTTGCTCTAATAACTTCGTGCTTTGCTTCAAGGTTCTGTGTGTCCTTGAAAGGTCAACCCTGAAATTAAATCTCAATTCAAGTATTGCTTAGTCTATTTAGTAGTCACTCAGCTGTCTTCCGTAGCTATAATTGTTATTCTACAACTTATTAGCTAACTGCCTCTCGACTAGTAGACTTTATTAGCTGCTTGAGTGACTTGCCGACTCGCTATTATCGCACTGTGATTCCCGAATGCTCCGATTCCAACCTAATGCTAATCCTCTCTCTCTCTCTGTTTCCTTCTCTTAATTCCAGCATTTCTTCCCTTTTTATATCCATCCTTCCCACCTAAATTCTTCTCGTGATTTCTTTCTAAAACTCTTTTCAATAAACCTCACGTGGTGTTCCAAAACGTGCTCACTCACTTACATACGTTTCCATGACAACAAAACAAAACATAATAAAATTGAGCTATTACATAATGTTAAATTTCTACAAATAGGAATAAATAGAGAATATTTACATTTCAATTAATGCACAGTTAAATTATTAAATATAAATTCTATATTAACATAGAAATAAGTTAAATAGCTTGATAATATTTTAACAGAGAGTTTTTCTACTATTAATACACATATTCTTGATTAAATAATTAAATATTAGAGAAAATTAAAGGTAGTTATATGAATATTAAATTATAAACAAGTTATTTACATTAAATAATGTTTACAAGTCTAGCCTTTGTGATGGAAGATCATGTTGGATTCTGAAGCAAATAATAATTACTTAAATCTCTACATAATCAGAATCCAACAGTATCATACCTTCCATCTCTTTCTTGATGCTGAAGCCATTGTAAAATCAAACGACTGTCAGCATTCTTTTCAGTGACTTTCAGCAATGGATCATGGAGTGCTTTATTTTTCCAATCATTCATTCTCTATTTTCTTGCTATTTCTTTCTCCTTATTGCTTTTTTGAATATGCTACATTCATTACTTTTTCTTTGTGAGCTTCAGTTAACATCTCTGTGCAGTACCCATTCAGTTTACTCTTTTCCTTTACTGTTTGCTTGAGTTGTAAAATTCCATGTGCGGCACTTTTCCTGATTGGATCTGCATTATTTGTGTGGATGCAAGGCCATTATTCTTTTTCATTAATTTTTGTCTTTACCATCAAGTATATCCAAATCAGTTTGTGTCCATTCAATTAACCCTGCTGTGCATCTGATTACAAGGATGAGTCACATACTGATTGCTGTTTCAGAGTTGCCTCCACTGGTTTGGAATTTAGAACTTTTCTGACTCTTACAAATATCCATAGTATTTTCGTTTTTGACTTCAGAATACAAATTGTCATCTGGAGCAAGAATTCCTAAGTATCTGTAGAATTCACATTCTGAGACAAGGTTTGAATTCTCCTTTCATCTGCAAATTTGATTCCTTTTCTGTCTATTATTTGGCCACTAATGTTGCATATTTATCAAGTCCAAATTCCATACAGATGTCCTCAATGAATACTTGGACTATATTAAGCACTCTCAATTTCTCTGAATGATTTTCCATATAATTTTAAGATATTATTATCATTAGCAGCAGACCTGCCTGGAGTCAAAAGACTCATTGTGGGAGACAAAGCCCATCAAATGGAGCTGTAAACTCATTTAATATACTTTGTTGTAATTGGAGGTGTCATGTGGTAATAATAATTATCATTATTATTTTCCTGACCTTCATGTAGTCACAGTCATTGTGGGAGGTCAACACTAGCCAATGCAAAGTCTATCATATAACTCAACTACAGGTTCATCATCCTCTCAAGGCAATGCATTCCATGCTCCTAAGACTTGTTATCCTTTTACTCACTACTTCCTTTTGTAACTTCCAGGGTTAGCCCCCTGGCCTTTGTTTCTTTCCCTCGTTCTACCATATTAAAAATCTCCTCAGTGTTAATACAATAATAACCCTTCAACAGCTTAAATACCTTGATCATATCCACTACCCCCCCCTTTGCCTTCTATCCACCAAACTCTGCATTCTGCATACCCTCAGTCTATCCTCATAATCAACGTTATACAGTCTTGACATCATTTTTGTTATCCATCTCTCTCTCAGGTTACTTCATCTCTGAGCACAGAAATCTAGATGTGATCTTATCAATGCTTTATACAATGGACACAGTACACTTTTATCTCTTATAGCCAATGTTCTCCTCGACTTTGCCAGAATTCTATGAGATGTATTCACAACCTTCGCAATATGTCTTTGGAACTTCAGATCTCTATCAACGATCACCCCAAGATCCCTTGCTTCCTCCACTTCTTCAGTATAACACTACCAAATGAGTATGAAGCATCCCATCCATGAATCTCAAAATTTAAAACCTTACATTTAGTTGCATTAAACTAGTATCCCCATTCATTTATCTATTTACAGCTATGTTCAAATCATTTTGAAGCACTATTCCAAATAACCAGTGGTGAGCTATAAGGGGCTCGCCCGAGCCCTTTGTTAAA
The DNA here is from genome assembly GCF_054136105.1 of Typopeltis vanoorti. NCBI lineage: Eukaryota > Metazoa > Arthropoda > Arachnida > Uropygi > Thelyphonidae > Typopeltis > Typopeltis vanoorti. The sequence goes on along the minus strand of NC_143564.1, from coordinate 26,135,411 downwards.
TTTTTCTCAAATTTGCGAGCCCCTTGTTCTTGTTTACTTTTTTATTTTTTCAAAAAAAAAATAACTTAATTTTTTAAAATATATTAAGCAACAAACTCATACGGTAACCTAACAAAGTGATTTTATTAAATAAAATATTATAGTTACTGTTAACACCATTTTACAGATAAGAATTCACTTTTGGTAATCGCATATAAATAAATAGAACTATAAAATAATGCCCCTTGATTGGTACCATTGATTATCACTTGAAGTATAAAAACAGAAGAGAAATATAACATATTTCACTATTACTGTGTTTAGATAATATTTATTTATTCATTATAGATTATTTGTCATAAAAACTTCTATCGCAAATAAAATAAATTTATTTTGTTTATAAAAAATGCGGATAACTGGACTATTTCATACTGGACTATTTCATATTCTTTAGCTCACTGATATTTTTATAGTTTACTATATTCGGCATGAAACTCTCCGATTCCAATCTTTGAGTTTCTTATTCGGTTTTAAAACAATGTGGGAGTTTATATCCCTTTAATTTAAATAATGTTTATATCGCCGAAATAAAGCCTATTGGCGCTTTACATTTAAGTTATTCTTATTATATTTTGATAGTTAAATAATGTTTTACTTATGTAAGATAAATTAACACGATTGTGTGCAAATATTTCATGTTTAGATCACGAAATATTTGTTTAAAAATGATAGCCTTTACAGGTTAATTGTCCCCCCATATTTTTTGATTGGCATTTGTACACAAGCTGTATTAATAAAAGTTTTTGTGTGAAAATGGCTTTTTTTTTTGTTCAACAATGCGACCCCTTTATTAAAATTTCCATAGCTCACCAGTGCTAATAACCCCCTCCCCACATCATCTACAAACCACTGAAAATCTCAATGTAGTCCTGTGACAGTATCATTGATATAAATATTGAAGAGTAATGGTCCCGGGACTGAACCCTTTGGAACTCCACTTCTAACCTTCCTACTCCCTGATACTGTTCCCCATATACAACTCTCTAATATTTATTAGAGAGCCAATCACTAATCCAATCCACTAACCTAAAATCCAAACTCATATGATGCAACTTAAAAATCAACTTGTCACATGGAACCCTGTCAAATGCCTTGGAAAAATCCAAAAAAAAAAAAAAAAAAAAGTGTGCATGCCTTATTCTCAAACAAGAGCACCCTTTAATAAATTCATGCTGGCCTGCATAAATAATATATAATATTACCCTCATCTGCTCAATTCTGTATATGAGTTCTTACCAATTTCTCCAAAATCTTAACAACTACAAAAGAAGTACAAACAGGCCTATAGTTTGATACCTCCACACTACCACTATCCCAATGCAATGGTGCCATCTTATTGTTATTATTATTATAATTATTATTCAGACCTCCATGGAGTAAAAAAGACTCATCGTGGGAGGTCCTTCCTAAGAAACACAAAGTCTATCAAGACTCATCGAGGGGAGGTCACCCCCCCCTAAGAAACACAAAGTCTATCATACCACTTCTTGAATTCATTGACGTTCTTGCCCTAACCACTCCATCAGACAGTGAATTCCATAGTTCAACCACCCTCCATGCAAAGAAACCACTCCTCACCCTCTTTGCTCAGTTTCCTTTCGTAACTTCCAGGGATGGCCTCTTGTCATCACTCCTTCCCGTTGTTCAACCAAGCGAAAGAACTCCCCAGTGTCAACCCTGTAACCACCCCTCAACAGTTTAAAAGTCTCAATCATATCACCTCTCCTTCTATCCACCAAACTCTGCAGTCCACATTCCCTCAGCCGATCCTCATAACTATCATTGTACAATCCTGAAACCATCTTTGTTATCCACCTTTGTACTCTTTCCACAGTTAATTTATCCCCCTCAAATCCCGGGGACCAAATCTGAGAACAATAGTCCAAGTGAGGTCTGATCAGGGTCTTATACAACAGAATGATAACTTTTATCTCTGCAGGTCAGTGTCCTTCTCATTATTGCAGCAATACTCTGTGTTACCTTCACCACTTTTGCAATATGTCTTCTAAATTTCAGGTTTCTATCAATCATCAACCCCAGATCTTTTGCTCCCCTAATTCCTCCAGTATAATTCCTCCCATAGAGTATGCAGTGTCCCATTGATGTTTCCCAAACCTCAAGACCTTACATTTTGTTGCATTAAACTGACACCCCCATTCATTTGCCCATCTATCTAGCTTATTCAAATACTCTTGCAGGGCTGCTGCATCTGCACAATTACTAATAATCCTTCCCAGCTTTGCATCATCTGCAAACAACTGAACATCCTTGCAATCCACTGACAATGTCATTGATATAAAGGTTAAACAATATAGATCCCAACACCGAGCCTTGTGGGACCCCCACTTGTAACACTCTGCTTCCTTGAAACTGCCCCACCATACACAACTCTCTGATACCTATCGGACAGCCAATCCTGAATCCAGTTGACCAATCTGACATCCAGACCCATGTGCTGCAACTTATATATCAGCTTATCATGTGGCACCCTGTCAAAAGCCTTTGCTAGTTCTAAGAAAAGGGCAGTATATGCCTTTCCCTCATCTAATGCTCTTGTAACTTTATCATAAAAGGCTAGCATATTGCTAAAACAAGAGCGCCCCTTCATAAATCCATGTTGACTTTCACAGATAACATTACCCTCATCTGCCCAATGCTGTATACGGTCCCTCACTACTTTCTCCAAGATCTTACTAACTTACTGATGACACACAAACTGGTCTATAATTAGACACTTCCAGTCTGCTACTGCTCTTATGCAATGGCACTATCTTACCTTACTTCCATTCCCTGAGTACCTTTCCCATAGCCAGACTTTCATTGAATAGCCAGGTCAAAGGAGCTGTCAGTTCTTTGGCACATTCCCTCAAAATCGTGGTGAAATACCATCCAGTCCCACAGCTTTACTGACATACAGATTACTCAGTATTTGGAACACACTCTCCACCTGCACCTCTAAACCTCGAACCTTCCCTATCCCTCTAGTATTAAAATTTACTCGTCCAGGATGAAATACTCCAATAAAGTGTTTATTGAACAACTCCACTATGTCCTCTGCATCAGTCACTCTATTCCCATTTTTATCCCACAATATCATTCTTCCACAGTCATTTCTCCTCCCACTGGCTACATATCTAAAAAATCCCTAGGATTTTCCTTGGATCTTAGGGCTAATCTCCTCTCATATTAAAGTTTCGTCTTCCTTACCATACTAGTCACTCTTCTGGCCTGTGTCTTATACTCTTCATGCATCTTCACTTCTCCTGTCTCCTTATATCTCTTCCACAGCCTCTTTTTCGCATGCAATTCCTGTTTAATATTGTTTGTAAAACACAATTTGGAGTAAAACACTTTACTCCAAATTGTGTCCTCTTGTTCACTCGTGGTATACAAATTACCATTGCTGCTAACAAATATTCTTTCATAATTTCCCACGCACTAATGATATCCTGGCCTTCCAATTCCTTCCTCCATGAAACTTCCCCAAGTTGACGTCTTAGACTATTATAATCACCTGCCTTATAATTCCACATACGTTTCCATCTCTTTGAGACTCCTGCATGTCTATTCATTTATCAAGTCAAAACCATATGGTCACTCTCTCCAACTGGTGGGAGAGATGTCATCTCAGTTATTATCAACTCTTCTGATGCTATAACCAAATCCAAAACTCTTGAACCTCTTGTTCCCTCTATTACATGTTGCCTAAGACATTTGTCCCTCAAGAATTCTAGAAATTCCATTCCCTTATTGCTACATGCATCTTCCTCTCTCTCCAGTTTATACTACTGTAGTTAAAATATCCCATAACAATCATTCTTCTTGCACTTGCCAAACTCAACTGTCTAAACATTTCCTGGTCCCCACCCTCTGTATTCCTGGGTCTGTAGCAACACCCCACTAAATATCCTGTCTTGTCCACCTATACCTCACACCATATGCTTTCAAAATCATTAGTGTCACTGCCTTCCAAAGTCTCCACTCTTAGGGGACATAGGTCGTCACTTAACATAAGCAGTACTCCACCACCACGCATTTCCTTTCTATCCTGCTGAAAAATGCTGTGCCCAGCAACTTCTATTCCTGTTATTAAATCCTCTTCTGTCAACCACGTCTCAGTGATCCCAAGAATTTTTGGCCCGACTGATGGTATCTGTGCCACCAATTCCTCTCCCTTACCCTCACTGCACTCTCTAGGAACCTACTCCATTGTAAGACATTCATCAAACAACCAAGTTAATGACACAGTCAGTTTCACAGCACATTCCCCTAAAATACATAGCGAAATTTCCCCTAGTCCTCCTGCCTTATTGGCATTTAGTGTACTCAGTTATTCAGAATACATCCTCTTTATTAACTTCCAACACTTTATCAGTCAGTCATTATCCCTCCAGGAATAAAGCCTGTTATACCAGGATGGAGCACTCCAACAAAGTGATCACCAAATAGCTCATCCACGTCATCTGCTTCAATCACCTGATTCCCATCTCCATTTAGCAAGGCAATTCACCAACTATCATTTTTCCTCCTACTCACTACATAGCAAAAAAACTACTTGAGATTTTCCTTGGATTGAAGTGCCAGTCTGTATCTCCTCTTGTATTCTAATTTTTCTCTCCTTACAATACTAGTCACTTTCCTAGACTAACCTTCTATTCCTCATGCAACTGTTCTATGCCTCTCTTTTTATATGCGTACTATAATCTCTTTTTTCTTCTGTAATTCCCCATTTATCACCCACTTGACTCCAAATTGCTTTATCTTCTTCACTTGAGGTATAGAATCTGACATTGTTGTCAAAAAATTTTATTAAGTACCTTCCATGCACTAATGTTCCCTCTTTCTTCAAATTCTTCCATCTATTGTATTGCTGCAAGTTGGTTTCCAAGTCTGAGATAGTTGCTTCCTTATGATTTCACATATGTTTTGAGATTTCCACATTACCTATTCATCCTCCAAATCAGAACTGCATTGTCACTATCACAAATGGGGGAAATTATGTCATGTCAGTCACAATCAGATCCTCTGATGCTATGAAAAAATCCAAAACTCTTGATCCACATGTTCCCTCTACCAGATGCTGCCTAGCATGTATGGAGAGAACACTGCAGTTGACCCCAAAAATTCAGTTCACTTATTACTGCATGCGGTTTCCTCTGCCCAGTTTATAACACTATAGTTGAATTCCCCCCCCCATAATGATAGCTCACTTTGCACTTGCCAAACTAATTTGCATAAAGATTTTCTGCTCACCACCATCTATATTCCCTAGTTTGTAGCAACATCACCCTAAATATCTTGTCTAATAAACATCTATCTCACACTATATACTCTCAAAGCCAATGGTGTTATTTCCACTGAGAAATTTACACCCTCAGAATGTACAATTCATATCTTATCATGAGTTAAGTTTCTATCCCTAATATACCAACAATCTTTGGAGAGACTGAGTCACTCAATACTACAAACTCATTCCCTTTATTTCTAATGCTCCTAATATTTCTATGCATAAAAACCAGTGTATTGCTAGTATTCTTATAGCCATTATTACCCCCCCCATACTCCACCTGACTCTGTAATATAGTGTATATCCCCTTCATTTTTCAAACCACTATCCCCACATGAGGACCCCTGTAAGATTCTGCCTGTGCAATTCTTGTTTCCCTGTCCCGACATTCTCACTTGCCTAAAAAACAACAGTATCTCCAAATGCCTGCACCTTTCTGCATTAAAATCTGTTCCATCTCTTGCATACAGCTCTTTTCTATTCTCAAACATCATACTCCATACATCCACATATTCCAGACCTCTTTTCCTGCACATTCTCACTATGTTTCTCATTTGTCATCTCCATCATTCCTCATTATCATACTGGGGCAACATGCTCACTATCTTTTCTCAGACACATTTCTGCTGCATTATCTCTAACATCAACCTCGAGTCTCGCACTACATGATTCACACTACTTCTCAGGTCATTAGTCCCACCTGTTACTATTAATTCTTCTACACTTTCATCCCTCTTTGTTACCATTACCACACTCTGAACAGATTCATTCATCCTTCACTGGCATCCCTGACTATTACAGCTTCCAGTCATTTTTTCTCTCTCTCTCTCTCTTTCATTTCTCTCCAGCTCTCCTTTCTCCCTCCCCCCTGTCTCTCTATCAATTGCTCTATCTCTTGTTCCTCTCACACTAGCCAACTCCTCTATTCTCTCAAGATCTTCATTCACCTTCCTCAGCTCAATCTTGATTCCTTCCATTTCCTTTCTTAGCAGTTCTGTTTCTCTCTTCACACTTTCTGCTTTCAATTTACAGTACATTCTCACACACAATTATGGCCATCAGACAAACCATCTCCATCCATTAAACTGAGCAAAGCTAAATCCACACATCTCTCCACCCTCCAACATACTACTACAGTGATTTTCAACCTTTTTCATAACACGGCATACCTAGACTAATTATTAAAATTCTGCGGCACACTAAAAATATGTTCTTTTAATTTTTTTGATGATCTGGCATAATTTGGCATAATAAATAAAAAAATAGGCATAATTTTAATTGATTTACACATGCAAGAAGATGGAAGACCAGACACTAATAAATAAATGTGCAAATTACGACATTATTTCTTTCAATTAATTTGTTTTCATAAATCTCGTAGCATACCTGAAGACCTCTCGCGGCACACTGGTTGAAAATCGTTGCACTACTGTCATCCGCAAACTGAAAATCACCCATTTCTGAAGCACTATCTCTTCTGCTGCTAAATCCCAAGATCGAGACACTGCTTATAGTTTATGTGCACATACATATTCCCTTCTTGCACCTGCCAAATATTTAAACAATAGGAACTGTACATATAAATTAAAGATGCCAAGCAATTATATTCTTGGTTTCATCCTTTATCCAAGTGTAAGCAAAGTATGTATGCACTTCACTTCACAACTGGGCTTCTTGTATATAGAGGCTAATAACTTCACATCAATTGCTTTAGTATCCCAAAATGCAGCACACATAGCCTTATGGACATGTATAATGCTATGCATTATGGGAAGGGCCACTACCCAGACTGGTTTTGATATTATTTATTGAGGTCTCATCTCATCAGCTGAGGAAAGTGAATGAAGATCTTGAGAGAATAGAGGAGTTGGCTAGTGTGAGAGGAACAAGAGTAGGGGTAAGAGAATGGTATCAGAGAGCAAGGGAGAGAGGAAGGCAAGAGAATGAGAGAGACAGTGGAAGAGAGTTAAAGATACCAAGAAATGATATTCTTGGTTTCATCCTTTATCCAAATGTAAGCAAATAAAGTTTGCACATCAAGTCACTTCACAAGTGGGCTACTTGTATATAGAGGCTAGTGACTTCACATCAATTGCCTTGATATCCCATAATGCAATTCACATATTCTTATGGATGTGTATCATGGTATGCATTATGGAAAGGGCCACTACCCAGACTGGTTTTGACCTTTATTGAAGTCTTATTGGTGAGAGTCAGACCAGAAGTGATACCAAGGTTGAAACAATGCAGAAGTTATATTTCCATATACAAGTAGCCATCTACAAGTGCATTACATTATGGATACCAATGCAATCGATATGAAGTCATTACCTCTATATACAACTAGCCCAGCCATGAAGTGACTTCACAAGCAAACTTTGTTTGCTTATACTTGGATAAAGGATGAAAACAAGAATATAATTTCTTGCCATCTTTAATTTATAGTATAACCAAGTGAAAAAAAACTTTCACCATCTATCTCTAATCCAGGGAAGCATACATGCAGCATGTGTAGCAAGCTACAAAATCATCAAATAAGCCACGAATAACATAGTCTTTAAATGATGGGAGGCTAAGTGTAGTGCTAAAACTGCCAGTCAGCTGCTATTTTGAATACTGTTGATGCATGTGGATACAATACTGAAGCATTAAAATCCTACCAAAATACTACACAATCATACAAAAGAAATCATCAGTTTGAATAGCGCAAACTGAAAAACCATTATCATCACAAAATAAACACAGTAATATCTTTTCTTATTACTAATACTTATCCTTACCCTTAACAGCTCGTGTCACGTGTTGCATCCATCTTCACGAGATATTTTGTATGTTCTGTAGTATCTCTGCTGCTGCTGCTAAATTCTGAGATTGAGACACTTAGGTCCCATTGTATTCCACAGCTTATATTTCATGCACACATACACATTCTCATCTTGCACCTGCCACATAAGCAATGGGAAGCATACATACCACATGTGTAGCAAGCTACAAAATCATCAACTATACTAATATATTGCATTCTCATACACAATAATGGCCATCAGACAAACTATCTCAATGAGTCCTTGGAGGTTTCATGCAATAATAATAGCAATACAATACTAATACAATAATAATAATAATAATGTATCTCATAAGTCACAGATGGGGTACTACATGAGTACGACTTTTATAGACCAAGAAATCAATTGTTATGTTTATTTACAAATGCCAGGAGTATCAAAAATAAGGGAGATGAATTTATTGCATTGATTGACTTGATGTGCCTGAAAATAGTTGGAATAAGTGAAACATGGTTGAAAGAGAATGAGAACTTGATGAGAGTAGAAATAGACAAAATATGATGTTTTTAATGAAGATAGGAAAGGCAAGAAGGGAGGAGGTGCTGCTGATGATAGCAGGGAAATTATGTCCACATGAAGGTGCTGAAAAAGAAATGTTTATGCAATTTAGCTTAGTGAGCAAGCAAAGTGTCGTTACAGGTGATTTCAACTATTGCAACATTGATCAGAATGAAGGGATCATCAGGGAATAAGGAGAATGATTTTCTTGAGTTCTTAAGGAACAGGGTGAAGAGTTTTAGATCTTGTTATATCATCAGAGGATGTGATTGTGAATGGAGTGTCTAATCTTCCTCCATTTGACAAGAGTGACCAAGAAGTGATCACCTGGGTTGCAACCAGTCACATGAGAACTCTATAAAAAAAAGGGGACATATGTTGAACTACAAGGCAGATGATTATGGAAAGCATAGGGGACAACTAGGAGCTATAAAGTGGAAAGAATATAGACACTGTGCGGTCATTGATCAAGAGCTATTTAACAGCAGCACTGTCTGAATATATCCCAAAGGTGAAATGACCAAACGAATTAGGAGTAAAATTGATGAATGAAGAGATTAGGTGTAAAATCTGGAAGGAGGCACTGTGGAGGTACAAAAGATAAATGTTTGTAAGCATCAGTTGCACGAAGATACAGAGAACAGGCCAGGAAGCAAACTTGGTTGGTAAAAGAAGCAAAAGCGCAGTATGAGAAGACGTTTGCCAATCAAGCTATGAAAAATCCTAGTTCTTCAGTCTGCAAGTAAAAGGAAAATTACTATGGGAGGATGACACTTGCAGACTGATAACCAGTTCAGAGGATATTGTTGAATTATTCAATCATCAATTTATCAGTGGATTTCATTATAGCGATGGCTACATCAGGAAAAGCTGGAATGTAGAAGGTATGGCAGAGGAGGGACTGATGGTGAAGGAACAGGAAGTATATGAGGAATTAAATAAACTTGATATTAATAAGGCAATGGGATTTAACAATATATCATCATGTGTCTAGAGGGAGAATGCTCTGTAGAATTAATGGCATCTTTGGAATAACTATTTAACATGAGTCTTGTATCAGGGCAAGTCCCGAAGGAATGGAAAGTGGCAAAATTTTTTCCACTTCACTAAGAGGGAGATAAGACTAAATTACAAATTGTAGACCAAACCGTATGTCTGAAGGATGTTGTTGTTAATGTGTTAGAGAGACTGGTGAGAACTACAGTTCAGAAGTGGGATGATAATAGCAGTATTCTTTATGATGGTCAGGATAGGTTTGTTAGAGGGAGGTTGTGTCTCATTAATCTGCTTATGTATTACAACAAGGTGACAACTTCACTTGAGAAAGGAGATGCATATATGGTGGCATACTTGGATTTTTCAAAGGTGTTTGATAGACTGCCACATAACAAGCTAGTAACTAATGAGATGAGATAACAGACTAATGAGTTGGATAGCTGATTGGTTGTCGATAACTAAAGTTGTGTATGAAGGAACGATATCCCTAAAGGGGAATGTCACTAGTGGATGATGTGGTGATGTTTTGGGACCATTATTGTTTAACTTGTACATTAATGACATTGGGACCAGTGTAACTGGAGATGTGCAGCTATTTGCCAATGATGCAAAATTGGGAAGGGTTATGAGAAGTACAGCAGACATTGTGGCCTTGTAGAAGGATCTTAATAGATTGTGTAAGTGGGAAAAGTGAGCCGAGCTATCTGTTTAATTTTGCAAAGTTGCATGCTGACAAGCACAACGAATACCACTGTTCTCAACCCACTTTTGTATCCTCTCTCTCCAATACTTTACTACAACTCCAGATATAGGTTGGTCTATAATTTGTTTTCTTAGTCTAATTACCACTTTTGTGAAGTGGAACAATGCTGCCATCCTTCCTTCCATCCTTTGGGACTTTGGCTGTTACAAAAGAGGTAACTCAAGGCTGATGATAACTACTTGGAACATTTCCTTAAGACATGTGATATGTCATGAAATCCTATTGCCTTATTGACATCCAATTTATCTAACTCTCATGTACCTCTTACTCACCCATCATTAAGTCTTCTGTCATTTTATTCTCTTCACTTCGGCTTTTGATTTCACTCTGTGGCTTCAGCACTCTGATGAACTTCTCACTGAATAATTTGACTATGTCCACTGCAGCAGTTGTCAATCTCCCACTTTCGTCCAATTTCATCCATATCCATATGCAACAAATGTAATATTTTGTTTTCTGCATGCTTTCATGCTTCATATCCCAAGGCAGTTTTTTTTTTGAATGAATTTGCAGGATAAAGTACAAATGTAATAATAAATCACCTTGGAAAATCTCCCTCTTGATATGCACCACACTTTTATCACATCTACTGATTATTAAGTAAGTAAGTAAAGATGTCAAGAAATTATATTCTTTGTTTTATCCTTTATCCAAGTGTAATTGAAGTAACTTCATGACTTGTCTACTTGTATATAGAGGCTAATGACTTCACATCAATTACCTTAGTATTCCATATTGCTAATCATTATGGGAAAGGCCAGTGCCCAGATCGGTTTTCACCATTATTAAGATCTCATCCAGACCCAGAAGATTACCAAGGTTGACAATTGACATTTATGTCTTTAGGGGTGAAGCAAGATGCTTTTCATATTCCCCGCTATCTGTTGTGGTTGCAGTGAGGGTAAAATTTATGAGCAGTTTGCTCGCCCTGAATGGGCATGGAGATTATGCATCACTATGGCATGCTAATATAGCTTTTGGTCTTCTATATTTGAATATGTCCGTTGGATCGTATGCTGCAGCTTGCTGAACTAAATCGTTGGGACGTCTTTAGGAAAAACTTGAATGCCAAGGATTGTAGAAAAGAGAAAATATAGGGAATATTTGTGTCTCTGTGGAGTTGATTGTTTCTAACATACCACAGGGCATTCAGAATCATTCTCAAGCACTTGTTCTGCACTCGCTGTATTTTGATAATGTTAGCATTAGAGGTGTGGCTCCAGGCTGGAGAAGCATAGATGATTATAGGATGAATCTTCATCTGGTATAGTTGCAATTTGATTCTGTTGCTGAGCTTGCAATTTCTATTAATTAGCAGATAGATCTGAGCTATGGCTTTAGATGCCTTTGTGCACGCAGACTTGGTGTGCTGATTGAAAGATAGCTTTTTGTCAAGAATTACACCCAGGTAATTTGTTTCTGTCTGCCAGGGAATTTTAGTATTGAATAGTAACACATCTCCTACAGGAGACATTTGCCTTTTTGAGAAAAGAACGGCTGAGCTTTTCTGGGGGTTGACTTCCAATCTCCACTTAGAGAACCAACCCTCCAGCTTTAGAATGTTTTCTTGAAGCTTTCTGGTAATGAAGTGGGGTCTGCGAGATCTGGTTAGTATTGCTGTATCATCCGCATACAGGGCCAAAATGGAAGTCATCGGATTGTGTGGGATATCTGACATGTATATAGAGAACAGCAATGGAGCCAGCAGAGATCCCTGTAGCACTCCAGCAAAGATGTGGTGCTGAGAGGATGTAGAACCATTGATTTTACTTGCATTGATCTATTCTGAAGATACGAATGGATTAAATGAACCATTTTTAGTGAGGTACTGGCTGAGATAAGTTTGTGCAGGAGTCCAAAATGCCAGATTTTGTCAAATGCTTTGGATAAGTCTAGGAAAACAGCGCCTGTGCACTGGTGCCAGTTGTAGCTGGTGGTGATGTATTTGACAATTCTGTGGATTTGCTGGGTAGTACTATGGTGTTGCCTAAAACCAAACTGTTCTTTAAGGAGGATGTTTAGGTCATTTAATGAGGTTTGGAGCCATGAGAGGATGACCTTCTCTGCAACCTTACCCAGATTTGAGATGAGACTGATTGGACGGTAATTTTGAGGTAGGTGTGGGTCTTTGCCTGGCTTATGCATAGGAATTACGTCAGCCAGTTTCCAGGTGGAAGGAAAATAGTGAAATCTTATACTGGTCAAGTGCACTACTGCTTTTCGGGGCAGAAGTTTGGTCACCCGATTAGTAATGCCATCTGGCCGAGCAGCTTTTTTGTTCTTTAATTTTTTAATAATATCATATATCTCAGCAGGTGATGTTGGTGCAATATGGTCAGTGCTGGTGATAGGAAGTTTGAGTGAGTGTCTGACCTTGCTGTGAATCTTATATATGTGGTCAAAGTCAAGGTTTCCATATGAAGGCCTGCATTGCTCCTCTAAATTGTATGCTATAACTTCTGCTTTGTCAACATCTGTGTGAGCAAGGCCCTGGTCAGAGAATATTGGGGGAAGGGATCTGTCTTTGTTTTTGATATTTTTCAGTAGTCCCCAGATGGAGTGATCAGTAGGTGAAATGGAGGATAACCTTTCATCCCATAATTGGTCTCTATGAGCTTTGAGTGCATCTCTTACTGCCCCATTTAATCTGTTTAGATTTGTTTTATCTTGTGGTGCACACGTGTCACGGAATCTTTTCCTAGCTCTGTTTTTGTCTCTGATCAAGTTCATGATGTCTTCAGGCAAACAATCTGGCTTGCGGGCAGATTTGTAGGAGGAAGCTACCTTTATAGCAGAATTAATTTGTTGTGTGAGATTTGTAACTGCAGTTTCTACTTCTTTTCTGCATATGTGAGGGACAGGTCCAATATAATCCTCGAGTGCTGCTGACAGTCTATCCCATGCAATGTAGGAGTGAGGAGGAGGACACAGGTATTCTTGATTTCCCAGCTGTAGCAGAATTGGATTGTGATCGGATGATAGTTCATCCATAGATATGATGCTGTATTGAAGTTTAATATCCTGCAGGATAGCTATATCCCAGGATGTCAGCAGTGCCGAATGTACTGAGATGAGTTGGTTCAGTGGGGCCTGCCACAACAGCATTGCTTGATCCTAAGTAATTGGAAAGGATGCAACCATCTTGTTTGTGGTTGTACAATTCCACGCAGGATGCTTGGAATTCAGATCCCGGCAATAATGGTGGGCTCTCTGATGCATAAGATGGCATTTAGATCAGAGTGAAGTAGAGATTTTTGAGGAGAGTTGTAAGCTGAGTAGATTTTCAGTTTGCCAGTGGAGCTGGTGACTACTTCCACGGCTGTGATCTCAAGGTTAGTGGTTGAAGGACTGCTCACAGAGTGGTGCTTAATGTAAGTTTTAATGAAGATGGCAGTGCCGCCGCCTCTGTAGAGTAGTCTGTCATTTCTGTATAGGTGATAGCCCCTTATTGTAGGATTGTCTGAGGGTCTTAAATGAGTTTCACTGATTAAAATAACATCTGGTTGATACCTATCTGTGAAATCTCGGAGTTCCAGAATTTTGTTTTTGAGGCCATTTGCGTTCCAAGCAACTATCTGAAGAGATGCTGGAATGAGTTTGTTACTATTCATTTATGAGAGCTGTGAGGATGACCTGCATTTTACGAAGAAATCTTTTAGTGTAGGTTTCAGTAGGGTTTGATAGGCTGAAATTTTGTAGCATGTTTGCTAGTAAGGCCGTAATAACAGCTGTTAGGTTTTTAGGTGCTGTTGGTTGATTTTGTTCTGGAATTGGTCTAATTGTACGGGTCACTTCGGCATAACTTCTTGTTTGCTTTTGGGTGTCTCTATTATTGGAGGTCTCCGACTGTGGCCGCTGAGCTTCCGGTTTTGATGCCTGGGCCTCTGGTGTTCTTGTACAGTAGGAGGATGGCTGATTGACTGCCTCCATCGTCTGTTCTTTGGGTGCTGAGTACATCCTTTGTAGTTCGCAGGATGAATGTCACTGCAGTCGGCACATTTGGCCGAGATGGTCCTCAGTTTTGTGCAGGTATTGGTTGGGTGGCTGTCTCCACATTTTAAACATCTATATTCCGCTCTGCATAGATTCTGGGCATGGCCAAACTTCTGACACCTGTGGCACTGCCCAGAAGATTATCTTTTACGGAGTGGTTCCGGTGTGACGATGAGACCACAGACTGTTTTTAAGTTGTAGATATCCTTGTATATTTTATGAATCTCAACAAGGACTAATGGCATGGGAGTCTTTTCTGCTTTGTACATTCTCTGACCTTGGTTGGAGGCAGATCCTGAGAATTTAGGTCAGCAGCTATTTCTGCTGTGTCAATGTCTTCACAGACACCACGAAGGACCACTTTTAAGTTTTTTTCGGAGCTGAGCGCAAAGGTATGATACTGGATGCCTCTGTCGTCTCCAGTTCTTTGGCCAACCTTCTATAGTCTGTCACTGTTGCTGGCTGGATCTTTATGCCTTCATCCATGTTTTTGGCCTTAATGAAACAAATATGCAGATTGGACATTGTGGATCTTAAAGCTGCCCACTTCTGCTTTTCTCTAAGGATGATCAGAAGCACCTTTTCTTTGGGAGAAATAGCGGTGTCCGAACCCTGAGAATCCTGTTCCATTTCAGTATTGTCATTGTGCGGTTCATCTGTTGTTCTTCGCTTTTTGCATGTGCACACTTCTACAAAGTCTGAAGGAGTAGAAGGCACCAATTCTAAATGATCTTCAGCGACAACGTCTGAGACACATTTGGGGGGAAACGTGTCATACAATTTCACTTTTCCCGGCCAATTATCACTCAGCAGCTTTCCTAGTCTGAGGAATTCCATGTATACTTCCTCGAATTTGGTCTCATAAAGAAGTTTTGCCACTTCAATAATTTAAAATGTGTTAAGACACAGATGGAGAAAGAGTAGAGATTTCTCAGGTGTCCCAAGCAGGTAAAGATAATCCTGTGGACTTTTGAGGATCTACTAGCAAATCCCGTAGACACTCTTAGGTGTCTACCAGCAATAAAATGTCACTATAAGAAACAAAGGCAATACTAGCGGCAGTAGGCCTAGCGTATCGCCCTTGTAATTACAAATGACTTACCTAGATAAAGCACTATGGAAAATAAAGTGACTGTTTATGGTAGCAAGCAATTAACTACTATTACTAATGAATAAGCATAAATAAATTGCTAAAAACATATCAATCAAATTCACAATTCATCATCAATAATACACGACACGAAACACTAACACACGAGCCACCATCTTTTCTACCCTCCGCGATCTACTCGTTTACCAAGGTTGACAATTGACATTTATTCTTTAAGGGTGAAGCAAAATGCTTTTCATATTCCCCGCTATCTGTCGTGGTTACAGTGAGGGCTTGCCCTGAATGGGCATGGAGATTATGTATCGCTATAGGAGGCTAATATAGTTTTTGGTCTTCTATATTTGATATATGTCCATTGGCTCATATGCTGCAGATTGTTGAACCAAATCGTTGGGATGTGTGGACGTCTTTAGAAAAAATTTGGAAGCTAAGGATTGTAGATAAGAGAGAATATAGGGAATATTTGTGTCTCTGTGGAGTTGGCTGTTTCTAACATACCACGGGACATTCAAAATCATTCTCAAGCACTTGTTCTGCACTCGCTGTATCTTAATAATGTTAGTATTAGAGGTGTGGCTCCAGGCTGGAGAGGCATAGGTGATTATAGGACGAATTGTCATCTGGTATAGCTGCAATTTGATTCTGTTGCTGAGTTTGCTATTTCTATTAATTAGCGGGTAGATCTGAGCTATGGCTTTAGATGCTTTTGCACATGCAGACTTGATATGTTGGTTGAAAGATAGCTTTTTGTCGAGAATCACACCCAGGTAATTTGTTTCTTTCTGCCAGGGAATTTTAATATTGAATAGTAACACATCTCCTGCAGGAGACATTGGCCTTTTTGAGAAAAGAACCGCTGAGCTTTTCAGGGGGTTGACTTCCAATCTCCACTTGGAGAACCAACCCTCCAGCTTTAGAAGATTTTCTTGAAGCTTTCTGGTAACGAAGTGGGGTCTGAGAGATCTGGTTAGTATTGCCGTATCGTCCGCATACAGTGCTAAAATGGAAGTCATCGGATTGTGTGGGATGTCTGACATGTATACAGAAAACGGCAATGGAGCCAGTAGAGATCCCTGCGGCACTCCAGCAAAGATGTGGCGCTGGGACGATGTAGTACCGTTGATTTTAACTTGCATTGATCTATTCTGAAGATATGAACGGATTAGATGAACCATTTTTAGTGAGATACCTGCTGAGATAAGTTTGTGCAGGAGTCCAAATGCCAGATTTTGTCAAATGCTTTAGATAGGTCTAGGAATACAGCTCCTGTGCACTGGCGCCAGTTGTAGCTGGTGGTGATATATTCCACAATTCTGTGGATTTGCTGGGTAGTACTATGGTGTTGTCAAAAACCAAACTGTTCTTTAGGGAGGATGTTTAGGTCATTTACTGAGGTTTGGAGTCGTGAGAGGATGACCTTCTCTGCAACCTTACCCAGATTGGAGATGAGACTGATTGGACGATAATTCTGCAGTAAGTGTGGGTCTTTGCCTGGCTTATGTATAGGAATCACATCAGACATTTTCCAGAGGTGGAAGGAAAATAGTGAAGTCTTAAGATTGCATTTATTATACTGGTCAGATGCACTATAGCTTTTCGAGGCAGGAGCTTGATCACCCTGTTTGAGATGCTGTCTGGTCCAGGAGCTTTATTGTTCTCAAGTTTTTTAATAATATCATATAATTCAACAGGTGATGCGGGTGCAATATGATCAGCACTGGTATCTGGGAGGTTTAGTGCATGCCTAACCTGTCTGTGGATTTTGTACAGATGATTGAAATCAATGTTGTTATAAGAAGGTTTGCACTGATCCTCAAGATTTTTAAGTATGGCTTCTGCCTTATCTGCATCTGTGTGGACTAGGCCCTGGTTTGAGATTATAGGGGGGAGGGATCTGTTTTTATTTTTGATGTTTCTCAGTAGGCCCCAGATAGAGTGATCAATAGGTGAGATAGAGGCTAACTTTTTATCCCAAACTTCGTTTCTACGTGTTTTAAGTGCATCTCTTACTGCTCCATTCTATCTGTTAAGCACTGTCTTATCCTGAGGTTCGCGAGTGTTATGAAATCTCTTCCTAGCTCTGCTCTTCTCTCTGATCAGGTCCATAATGTCCTCAGGCAAACGATCAGGCTTGGGAACAGGTTTCTGGAAGGTTGCAACCATTATAGCAGACTTAATCTGTTGGGTGAGGCTAGTCACTGCAGATTCCACATCTTCTGGTGTGCATATGTGAGGGACGGGTCCTATTTGATCCCGAAGTGCTTTAGACAATCTCTCCCACGATATGCCTGAATGAGGAGGAGGAGACAGGCATTCTTGTTCTCCCAATTGCAGTAGAATTGGGTTGTGATCCGACGACAGCTCGTTTAGTGATGTAAGGCTGTACTGTAGTTTAAAGTCTTGCAGGATGGCTATATCCAGGATATCAGCAGTGCCAGATGTACTGAGATGAGTTGGTTCGGTAGGTCCAGCCACAACAGCATGGTTTAATCCTGTGTAGCTAGAAAGGATGCGACCATTTTTGTTAGTAGATTTACTGTTCCAAGCAGGATGCTTTGCATTGAGGTCTCCAGCAATGATGACCGGTCCTTTTACTCCAAGGATGGCATCCAGATCTGAGGTCAATAATGTCTTTAATGGAGGGTTGTATGCAGAAAAAATTTTGAGGTTTCTAATTGAGCTTGTGAGAACATTGATTCCTGTGATTTCGAGGTTGGTGGTAGTAGGGTTGGTTATTGAGTGATGATTGATATAGTTTTTGATAAGGGTGGCTGTACCTCCACCTCTATACCCAAGCCTGTCGTTTCTGTAAATCTGATACCCTCTGATTTTCAGGGTGTCAGCAGGCCTCAGGTGAGTTTCATTAATTAGCAGTATATCTGGGTTGTATCTATTATTAAATTCCTAGATTTCTAACAGTTTTTTTTTTATACCGTTGGCATTCCAACCGATAATCCTAAGAAAGTTTGGGACGATTTTTTTCCTATGCATCAGAGAGTGCAGATAATATGGATTGGGTTTGCTGTAAGAATCTTTTTGTGATACTTAAGGATGGATTTGAGTTGCTGAAATCCTGCAGCATGTTTGCAAGAGAAGAGGTGATAACAGCTGATAGATTTGAGTGTGGATTATTCCGGTTCTGGGTTTGTACTATCTGTTTGGAGAGGGCCACATCAGCATATGTTCTTACTTGATGTTGAAGATTCGTTTTCTTAAGGGGCTCAGTTAATGATGGGCGAGCACCTGTTGTCATGTTTTCACTCTTGGAGAACTGAGTAGCCTGAGCATCAGGAACTCTCGCACTAGATGACGAGGTAGATTGATGACTTGGATCATTCCATCTGTTTTTGGGGTGATGTATACACCCTCTATAATTAGCAGGGTGAGGACCCCCACAATTAGCGCACTTAGCCGGGGTGGATTTTGGCTTGGCGCAGGTCTTTGTGGGGTGATTCTCGCCACATTTTAGGCATTTGAACTGAGCTTTGCATAGCTTCTGGGCATGGCCAAATTTTTGGCATCGGTGGCACTGCCCAGAAGATGATTTCTTTCTCAATGGTTCTGGGGTGATTTTGAGTCCACAGATTGATTTTAAATTATAAATGTCTTTGTAAATGTTATGAATTTCTACTAAAACTAAAGGCATAGGTGTCTTATTTGATCTAAACATTCTAGTGACCTTTATGGGGGGTAGTTCCTGTAGGTTAAGGTCAGTAACTATTTCATCTGTGTTAATATCCTCGGAGACTCCTCGTAAGACTACTTTCAGATTTTTTTCGGAGGCAAGTGAAAATGTGTGATATTGGGTTCCTCTAGTGTCCAGTTCCTTTGTAAGATTTCTATAGTCAGCCACCGTGGTGGGCTGGATTCGTATTCCCTCGTCTGCATTTTTAGCAGACGTGTAACGAATCTGTGAATTAGCCATGATGGTTCTGAGTGATGTCCATCTCTGCTTTTCCCTTAGGATAATCGGTGGCACCTTTTCATTGGGGGAAACAGAGGGATCTGAAATGGGAACATCCTCGTCCATACCAACAACATTTGTTGACTCAGCAGCAAGAATTTTTCTCTTCTTACGTGCGTGGGTTTCTTCTTGATCAGAAGGATTAGAGGTAGAGACAACTAGATTGAGTTTTTCCTCCATTTGAGGGGAGTCTTCATTTTCCTCAACATCGACTTCAGGTGAGGAATACAAATTTAAGTAGCCGGGCCAATCCCATTCAAACTTTTTGAGGAGCTTTTTAATAAAACTGAGTGCTAGCTTTTTATCGAGTGACTCGATAATAGTGTCGGGGTTAATCATGCTAGTAGGCCATGTCAGCTTGAACTTCTTTTGGAGTTTATCAATGAGTTCAAGAGCTGGCTCTTTATCGAGCAAATCAGTGAATACGTCTAGGTCAGGTACGCTCATATCGATTTAACTGCGTATGTGCGTTAATAAAATATCCCGCAGGTCTGAAGACCTGCCAGCAGAAATTTTTGTAAAATATCCCACAGCCGCAAAGGCCTTCCAGCAATATCAAGCATAGGCATGTCAACCAGCAATAAGATGTTAAAATACAACAATGGCGATACTAATGGTAGTAGGCCTAGCGTATCGCCTTTGTGAAGTCAATTGACTTACCTGGATAAACCAGTATGGAAAATAAAATGCCTGTTTATGGCAGCAAGCAAATAACTGATATTACTAATGAATAAGCATAAATCTCTAAAAACTTATCAGTCAAATTCACAATTCACCATCAATAATACACGACACAAAACACTAACACGTGAGCCTTCCATAACAGTATTTTATATATATATCTATATATCTTCCATCTTCCTTCCATAACAGTATTTTATATATATATCTTTACCAAGGTTGAAGTAATGCAAAAATTCATATATTTCCCATATAAAAGTAATCAAAAGGTGTCACACCTTTTACTAAAATACTCTGGATTAGTGCTAGTTGTTGAAAGTTTTTTTCACTTGGTTTTACTAAGTTAAAGATGCCGAGAAATTATATTCTTGGTTTCATCCTTTATTCAAGTGTAATCAAACAGAGTTTGCACTTTGCATTAAGGCAATTGATGTGAAGTCATTTGCTTCTCTAGAAAAGTAGCCCAGTCAGGAAGTTACTTTACATGCAAATTTTGTTTGCTTACACTTGGATAAAGGATGAAACCAAGAATATAATTTATTGGGTTCTTTAATTTATAGTATAACCAATTGAAAAAACTGTCAGCACCTTACCAACTTATATATAGCAATCATATTCCCTATCATCCTCTTCCTATTCACAAGGCTTTGCCCCAACACTCCTTCAATTTGTCTTCATACCTCACATTCCAAAGAAATGAATATTCATCCTCCTATTTGCCACATAATGAAGAAATATTTGGGGATCTCATTTTGCTGGCCCAGTTAATTTCATCTCATAATCTGGTTTTGCCTTCCTCACCATGCTGGTCACCTTTCTTCCTTGATTCTTGTGCTGTTTGTGAGTCACCTTTCTCTTTATATACCCTCTACAACATCTTCTTTGTTTGGAGCTCATGCTTATTACTACTATTCATCCATCTAACTGCTAACTTCCTCCAAATGCCCCTTGACTATTCCTCATACACTGTGAACATCCTTCACTTGCAGATCTTTATGCTATGGTACTGCTTCAAACTGCTTCATACGTGAATCAAAATCACCTGCCTTGTATTCCACATATTTCCCTTCTTAACTGTAATTTCCACATGTTTTGCTACCTCCCTACTGAAGACCACATGATCACTTTCCTAACTAGAGGCAATGTAGCCACCTTAGTTATGGACTGGTCTTTTGATTTTGTAACAAGATCCAACACTGTCATATTCTGAGTCTCCCTCTGTCGCATTCAGCCTCAAGTAAATATCTGTCAGTAAGTGTATAAATTCCATTTCCTTCCTGCTATGTGATCTTTCTTCCTTCCAATCTGTGTCTCTAAAGTTCAAGTCCCCCCCCCCATAATAATTTCTCGACCTGCACTCATTGTACTAAACTGCTGATGCATGTCTTCCACATCATCCCCACCCCTGGTCTATAACAGCAACTAATTTTATATTTTGTCCTATTGGCCTCAATATCCAGATTGAATCAAAGAACTGCCATCTCCTTGAATGACTCCTAATCTCTCTCTCTCTCTGTCTTCATTTCATCTGCTATCATCAGCAACATCCCTATCCCCTGTCTTGTCTATTCTGTCTTCCCTGAAAATACTAAATCTGTCACATTCTTTCCCTGTAACTGTTAGCCAAGCCTCACTAATAAGGTGAGGTAACCAGTGCAAAAAAAAAAAAAATCTTCCCTCTTATATCCTGATGCTTCTAGCCTTAGGCTCCAACCACCTTTACATTCTGAATTGACTATCCCATTCAATATTGATGTCTGAGAGACTAGATTCCACAGTTTTTGTTCATTCACACACACACACAGATTTTTTTCATGAGTGCCTTCACACACACTCGTCTGCATCTGGCCTAATTGCTTCAATTTTCCCGGTTTTCAGCTTCCACACTCACAGTGAGCAAAGCTCTCTCAAGACACCTAACTTCAATCCATTAAGTGCAGTCCATCAGCTTTTACAGATTTTCCATTGATCAAACTCGAGCCATAGGTCCACAAACTCTACATCATTCCTTCTGAACCACATACATATTGATTCATTAGGTATCATCTCTCTCTCCTTAATTCACCTCTATCCAGTGGCGGCCGGTGAAAATACAAAATGGTGCTGCATATACAAAATAAAATTTTAAAAAAATTCTTTTTTTCCTAATCAGTAACTAATTTATTAATAAATAAATTTACATGTTAAAAAATTGTTTTGTTAAAAATATTTCACAATCACCACGAACAAACACCAATAATAAAAGTTTTGTATTTCACATAAATAAC
Source organism: Typopeltis vanoorti (assembly GCF_054136105.1). Lineage (NCBI taxonomy): Eukaryota > Metazoa > Arthropoda > Arachnida > Uropygi > Thelyphonidae > Typopeltis > Typopeltis vanoorti. The sequence continues at coordinate 26,112,966 of NC_143564.1, read as the reverse complement.
GAGCGTATGCATACGATACACTGCCCAAAGAGCAATGTCAAACATAACGAATATCGGCGAGTCTATCTGAAATTGGCGCGATCATTCTCACACTGCGTTAGGTCACAGTGCATTTGTTTCGTGTAACCATAATTGAAAATATATAATTATTTTCAACGGTGACACTCATCATAATTCAGCCTTGTATCTATAATAAATAAATAATTATGTGTTATTTTAACAAAATAAAATAAGATTTGCAAAAAATAGTTCACCCTTAAGTATCTCACAGAAATAACGCGGGCAAGCATATGATACACTGCCCAAAGTGCAGTGTCAGGTTCACTAGTTACGTGCAATGAGAAGCGCAAACTAATATCGGCAAGTCTGGCTGCAATTGGTTGAATGTGATAATTCCGACACTGCGTTAGATCACAGTGTATTTGTTTCGTAATCTAAAGTTAATCGAACAATCCCATTACTAAGTATTCAATCAATGTCGAAACATAAGCTGTAACCTTTAACATGTTGTATTGCATTTATATAATGTTGTAAGTATTGTTATTATTTATAAACACAAACAAAATTTAATTTTTTCTTTTTTTTCCTTGGGGGTCTTGCAGTACGGGCCACCACTGCCTGTATCCAGTTGCGCACCCAGGCTTTAATCTTGGGGAGGGACGAGTTGAACGGATAAAAATATTTTTATCCGTTCAACTAAAATTCGTTAAATTTCATTCATTCAATAAAATTCATTTGGTGATTATAAAAATTTATTTAAAGAATAAAATTCAGTTTTCTTTTCATTTTACAAAGCTCTTGAATTATTTCAGTCATGGTTGCATTAATCTTATTCTTATAATCCTCCACAAAACAACAAAGTTTCAATACGTCGAGTGCCTATTCCTTATATCTCCGGTGTTTCAGAACCTATCGCAAGAATTTTAAAGAAATATGATTTAACAACTACGTATTCACCTATTAACAAATTGTCTTCTTATTTTCCTTCTCCTAAAGACAAACGCTCAACTTTATCTCTTCCTGGAGTTTATCAAATTCCTTGCAACTGTGATCTCTCCTATTTTGGATAGACTAGACGTTCTCTTGAAAAAAGAATCCAAGAACATCAATCCTCCATTCTTCACAACAAACCTGAAAAGTCTGGATTGGCTCAGCACGGGATTGAAACTGACCACAGCATCTTTTGGTCCAGGACTCGCCTCTTACATAGATCCCGTTATAGGTTCGAACGTTTGTTCAAGGAAAGCGTGGAGGCCTTGCTCCATCGTCCCAACCTGAATCGTAATGACTGTATATCTATATCAAAAATCTGGGAAAGTCTAATCAAGATTACTCATTAATTTTTTTTTTTTTCAATCATGTCTCTACTTCAAAATATTCCGTTTTATACTTAATACCTAGTGATATAACATCACGCGGCGTGTTCTATTTTTAACGATCTATTGTTAGTATTCTAGCTTGTATTTTTTAAAACTGTTCTTGTAATACCACTGAGGATGGTCTGCTATTTCCAGACCGAAATATTTGATTAATTAAATATCTTTCTTGTGTTTACGTGCATATATCATTCAGTCTTATGTCACACGTATCCTTAAAACAGCAAATTTTTGACAGAATGTTTCAAATGTTCAGCCAAGTTTTCATCGCCCGCATTGAATCTCGTTCTTCACAAAGCACGAAAATTGCCTTCATTGGCGATTGGCTCCGATTTACCGACATAATCAGTAAATTAAATGAATTAAAGCTAGAACTTCAGGGTTCTGGAAAAACAATTTTTGATATGATTTTTGATAAGCATCCTATCAATGCTTTTAAAGAAAAATTGAATCAACTGATAGTGAATCTTGAAAAAAACTAATTTATGTAATTTTCCGAACATGACCGCACAATTAAGTAGTTCTGCTTTTGCTAATTTCAACGGAAATAAATATATTGGTGAAATTCGGAAAGTAACTGCAGAATTTGACGACCGCTTTCAGGATTTCAAGAACCTTGGGAATGTAATTCTCTCCATGAGTTTTCCATTTGATACCAACGTAAAGCCAGAAATAATAGCAGAAAAACTTTCCTCTATTTTTGATATGCATATCTGGTCGATTTCAATCGATGGTGAGTTAGCCGATCTCATACGGAGGTAGCAGGGTTTTTTCTCCCAGAAACTCGGGTTTTTCATCCCGCATACATACAAATCGGCCCTTCAGAACACACGCAATTTACAGACAAAAATTACTAGTTGTGGTGGTGTTGGAGATGGGCAGTAGATGGCGTTGATTCGTAGTAGAGGTAAGGTGTAGAGACAGTTGAAGATGTCCTCCGGCGATGAGTCTTCGGACTCCTTGGAGGTATCAGGAATAATAATAATAATATTGTTATGCTAGAAGAAGAAATAACAATAAGAAATGATGTTTATCAAAGCAAGGGCACACGAAGAGAGAGATTTTTGAAATATTTACCAGAATGCAAGTATCACAACTTAAGAAAATATGAGGAAAAATATATACACGTTAGCACAAGAATAATATATACACGTTAGATATATAGACGACATCTTTGCTATATAGCCTCACAACAGAGACTCCTTACCCTCCTTTTTAAGCAGTATCAATTCGTTACATCCTCGTATAAAGTTTACCATGGAAATTGAAAAAGACAAGTTATCCTTTTTAGACATCCTTCTCATCCGTTCACCTTATGGTATTCTTACAACAGTTTACAGAAAACCAACTTTCACAGGTCGTTATATTCTCAAAGAATCTGCCCATCATCATTGTCAAAAAACAGGAAGCATAAAATGTTTAATCCGACGAGCCAAAACTAATGGTTAAACCTCTCATTTATTACAGAAAGAACTTTCGACTATCAATCACATGAAACTAAATGGCTTCTACGAAAAGAGTACACAACATCTTTTCGATTCTTACAAACCAACACAGAACAATCAAGATTCAATACGTCGAGTTTCAATTCCTTACATTTCCGGGATTTCAGAACCAATTTCGAGAATTCTAAAGAAATATGATCTAACAGTAACTTATACACCTATTAATAAATTATCCACCCAGTTTCCTTCATCTAAAGATAAACGCTCAACCTTGTCTTTACCTGGTGTGTATCAAGTTCCTTGTAATCTTTCTTACTTTGGCAAACTGGACGTTCCATAGAAAAAAGAATTCAAGAGCATCAGTCATCAATTCAACACAACAAACCTGAGAAATCTGGATTAGCTCAGCATGGATTAGAAACAAACCAAAACATCCTTTGGTCCAAGACTCTACTCCTACACAGATGTCACTACAAATTTGAACGTTTATTTTAAAAAAGTGTAGAGGCCTTACTTCAACGTCCTAACTTGTGACTGTATATCTATATCAAAAATTTGGGAAAGTTTAATCAGGATAACGTTATTTAAGATCATTATATTCTGAATTAATATCTTTAATTATGTTTTTTTACAAAATGTTTACTCTTCTAATACTTAGCGATATGACATCACGCGGCACGTTCTATGTATGAATGATCAATTGTTCGTATTCCGCTTTGTTTTTTAAACCTATTCCTATGTAGCCACTGAAGATGGTCTGTAATATTCACACCGAAATATTTGGCAAACGTGTATATATTCTTGTGCTAACGTGTATATGTTTCTAATAAAAATATGAGGAAAATATTTATGCTTGTTTTGGTTGAATCGGCATTTTCACAAATGAACATTAATAAGTCAAAATATCGTACCACATTAACATTCGAGTATTTGGGGTCATGTTTGAGAAATGCATTGACTAATTACACACCAAATTATGCAAAAATTGTGAACTCGTTGCAGTGTAGAATAAGTAATGCTGGTTCATCAGGAAGTTCAAAATCAAATGTTTATTTTTAATCAGTGTGGTTAAAAAACTGCAATATTCTTTTAAGCATTATAACTAATTAATATTACGATAATTATAATAATAAAAAAAAATCAGCTAACGCCTTTTTATTCCTGTATATCGGGAGTAGGCGAGACCGTTTTAGCCCTATCTAACAAATAATATTAAGATAATTTTTTCTTTGTCTAAACATAAATTAGAAATCTTATACCTTATACTTCAATTTTGAAAAAGGTAGATCGCAAGTATATCTGTATGGACAATGTAGATCTTATTAGATGACACCTCTGACTACATCAATTTGCCGATTGATTGGAATACATTTTCCATCTCGAATATTGTTTAGCCTTTCGTAAGTCATAACAGGCGTTTTATTATTATTATTATTATTATTATTATTATTATTATTATTATTATTATTATTATTATTATTATTATTATTATTATTTTAACGGTGTCTCCATGGAGACAAAAGACTCATCGCGGGAGACCCGACATCGACACACTAACCATTATTTACACAATACCTGTCATACCTCTCCTTAAATTCATTCACAGTTGAAGCATTCACAACCACCTATGGCAAAGCATTCCACCCATTCACAACCCTCCAAGTAAAAAATCTAGTCTTAACACCCTTGTTAACCACACTCTTACACAATCTCCAGAGATGGCCCCTCGTTCTATCACATCCTGCACTGGTCTTAAGAATATCATCAGCATCAATCTTGTAAAATCCCTTTAATAATTTAAATACCTCTATCATATCTCCTCTCCTACGTCTATCAGCTAGTTTTTGGAGCCCACAGATCATCAATCTATCCTCATAGGGAACATCCCACAGACCAGCAACAATCTATATAACCCGCCTCTGAATCCTCTCCACCATTTCCGCATCACCAAGAAATCCTGGCGACCAGATCTGTGCACAATAGTCGAAATGCGGCCTTATTAATGCCTTATAGAGTGGAACAATACCTTCCCTATCCCTGCTTGTTAGTGTGTTCCTCAACAACCATGTAATTTGATGTGATGTTTTGGCAATCTTAGCAATATGCCCTTTAAACTTAAGTCCTCTGTCCACAATAACTCCCAAGTCTCTTGTCTCATCAACTTCCTGCAGTTCAGTTCCGTTAATTTACCTCAGTCCATACCGTCAGCCTATTTAAGCCATCCTGTAAAATATCCACATCATTTGAATTGATTATCGCTCTTCCCAATTTTGCAACATCAGCAAACAAGTAGATATTTCCATTCAAGGTATTTCCAATATCATTGATGTACAAATTAAACAATAGAGGACCACGAACTGAGCCCTGAGGTACACCACTAGTCACTTGCCTTTTCCTGGACTCAGCTCCTCCGTAAACCACTCTTTGATATCTGTCCGCCAGCCATCCTTTAATCCAAATCACCATCTTCGGATCCAAACCCATTTGCTCTAATTTATGTAACAGAGTTCCATCTGGAATCCTGTCAAAAGCCTTTGCAAAGTCAAGCAGTGTCACTGAGTAAGGATTTCCTTTATCCAACTCCACTGTTACTTTATTATAGAACGTACGCAAATTACTTAGGCAAGACCTACCTTTCACAAAACCATGTTGCCCCTTATAAAGTATCATATTGCTGTCCACCCTGTCCTGAATTCTAATTTTAACTAATTTCTCCAAAATCTTAACCACCACTCCAGATATATTGATTGGTCTATAATTTGCAATATCAGTCTTAGAGCCTCGCTTGTGCAATGGAACTATTTTCCCCTCTTTCCACTCTATTGGCACTTTACCAGAACTGAGGCTTAAATTAAACATCCTGGTTAGAGGAGTTGCTAATTCTCTTGCACATTCTCGTAACACATGGGCCAATATGTCATCTAACACAATGGCAGTGTTAGCATCAAGGTTCTTTAATATATTAAGTACCTCAATTTCATCTATCTCTATACTCTCATCAGTCAATGGCACATCTGACACTGCACTATCACTACGAAGATGGTACACTTTTGCGAAATGATCACTAAGCAACTCGACTATTTGATTAGCTTCAGTAATTTCTTTACCATCAACACTTTTTAAAGTAATCTTTCCATGGATATTCTTCCTTTTACTAGCCACATAGAGAAAGAACTCTTTAGGGTTTCTTTTGGATTCATCAGCTAGCTTCCTCTCATAATTAGCTTTGGCTTTCCTTACCATACAGGTTACTCTCTATGCCTGTACCTTATATTGCTCATTGGAACGCTCATCACCTTTTTCTTTATATGTTTTCCACAACCTTTTCTTTATCTGCAACTCTTGTTTAATAGTATTAGTCATCCATTTTACTCCTATATGATATTTTGATATGATATTTTGTTTTTTGATGATTATTAAATTTCTCGATGGCTTTCTTCCAATATTATAAACTTGCATAATTAACTGCCAAGGTACTTCATATTTAGATTTTACAACATGTGCAACAAACACACAATATTTACAGTACGTACTATTTTCAACTTGAGAGTACACAAGCCATGTACATTTTTCAAACCATGTGTATTGAAAACTTCGGTTGTGAATTGCAGCACAGGTTGCAGGAAAATAAAAATTTGGTTCTGGTTTCCACAACTTTTTCACAATATCTAAATTATCATCAGAATTAATGTTTGTTATTTAAACAATCGATGTCGTGAGAATGATTAATAACTAAGGAAGTACTTTCTTCTGGATAATTCGATGGTTTTGTCTGACCTACGACTGGAGAAACCGAATCCAAATCGGTATTGAAAATATTAATAGCGCCAACATTGCTATTAACACTTGAATCATCCTCTTTTGGTGTTTTTGAAATGGTTCAATAAAATACTCTGCTTACGTTTTTTCATTCATAATTTGAAGCAAAAAATCCAAAAAATAAAATAAAATCTATTTAAATTAAGGGGATATTTAGTCCCACATTATTTTAAAGCCGAATAAGAAACTCTAAGATAGAAATCAAAGAGTTTCATGCCGAATATAGCAAACTACAAATGTTAGGCGAGTCCAAGCGTAAGCAAACACCTGGTAGTACAATGCCAGGCAACTTGCAGTAATTGTGGATAAAGCTACGATCACTGTTTTTAGTATTAGCCCTAATGTAATGTAATGAAGCCTTTCGCTCTTTATTTCATTAAAGTAAAATCTTTTACAAATTTAACTTTAAAATGTGTTTGAAGAATTTACGAACGGTAAAGGTTACTCTTCAGAGATGGAAAGCTGAGTTTCAAGACATGCTTTTCAACAAACTCAATGCAAAATAGCACAGAATACGAGCATATCACACATGATCTATGACTGAGCATCTACAATGATTCTCCAATACATGATACCCGTGATCCTCTCTATTGGACAGCTATAAGTCACAGTGTTTCTCACCCTTTCCAAGCCCAAGGACCAGTAAAATGCCTAAACCAATTCTATGGACCACTAAGTTTTGTATTTTTTTTAAAAATATGTGGGGATTGCCAACATTTGTGAAAAACTGTGCCATTTATAACAATAAATCTAAAAGCATGTTTTGAATATATATGGAAATATAATTAACTTGGTAGTAAACGATTAAAAGTGTATCATCATTGAACTAAGTTTTAATTTTTATTAACCAAATAAATAACATGATAATTATGTTACTATTTACTTTTAATGAGATGGATGAGCTTCTCGGCCTTGCAGAGTTGCTGAATATCTGGCTCAATATTGATCAACTTCAGTCGAAAATCGGCACGGACATAAGACAAATTCAGTATTTTGTTTTTATTTGAAGGAGCGATGAAAATCCTTTCTCTCAAAGATAGGTTATAGAAAACTGCATGACGATTTTTGATGCTTCTTCAGATAATTCGGGAAATTCAGTTCTTACTGAAGGCAAGATCCAGAATTGAGCCAAACCACGATCATGGAATATTATTTTAAGCCCACTGTCACTTGAAAGCTCAATTAGCTGTTCTTTTTCCTATAACAAAAGGTCGTTCTCGTGACTACAAGCCTGAAATGGATCGTGAACCCACAGAAATTTCTTATAAAAGGTTATTTGGAAAATATGTTTCCAAATTCTGCTTCAGAGTTTTGAGGTGGACACAAACCCTTTCCCAGTGGTTAAATTTTAAACTAATAAGTTTCGAGGACCTATACAAAATAACCAATTGTATTTACATTTTGAAAACTATCCGTGGAAGCTCCAAGCCTCCCTGTCCCTTTCATCATGCATTCATAATCAGGCTACTGTTCATATTGACTTTATATATACATTCAAAATTGTAAACAATTGTTGAATAATAACACAATAATGTAGGCATAATTATCTTAAAGGGAGAAAAGTTACAAAACTGAAAAATGCTCCTACAAAAAAAACCAATTGTATTTACCTTTGAATATGATCTACTGGTCGAATGTCGAGCAAGTCAGCAAATCTTTCCTTTCATTCAGCATATCAATATTATCGCGTTGCAACTGATGGGAATTCTGTGTTTATGTGGATTCGTTACAGACCTCCTTCTCTTCAGAAATTACACACAAACTGTCATTACAAACTTGTTTTGTATTATCACTGTCATACGAGCTATTTTTCCATTTAAAGAAGATACCAATGTACTTATCCATAATTGATATACCATATTTACTCGAATATAACTCACCTTCACATATAACTCACACCCCTGATTTTACTTTTCGAAAAAAGAAATTAAACAGTTTTGCATATACCTCGCAAATGAAAACAAAGCTGAAACACGTTCAGAGCGGGGCGATAGTAACTTGCTCCTGTGGTAAACAACACACCCTCCCCAATAGTCACTATATTGCAGAGGCAAGAAAAACAATTACTTTTATTATGTAAGTGAATAACCTACCACCAGTCTGTGTAATATATTTCTCAACAAATAGTGCAATTAGATACAACTGGGATAAAAATGACACTAGTTAATGAATCACCTGCCCCTCATACAGAAACTATGCTGAATAGACTCAAGTAAAACTATATGTTGCACCGGTAAACACAGTATCTAACTAAAAACTATTATTATTGATTAGATGTGTATGAGTTCGCTCACCAAAAAGCAACAATAATATTCAAGCGAACATGTTAAAATTCGTAAACGTGTTAAAACTAAGAAATATATATACATATAGTGAACGTTGCTAGGGCAGTTTCACATATTATTGGAATTCGGTTGAAAGAGGTAGCATTTCAACTCAATTATCAGCTTGCTTTTTATTTTTCCGTCGCGCGATTTCCGAAAAGTATATAAATATGGGGTTAACTCACAACACACTTTGACTGAGTATTACTTAGCACTTCTGAAGATATATTGAGCCTTGGTTGAAGGTGGAAAACCTTCAACAATAAAAATCAATAAACAACAAGCAATTGGTTGAAATGTGGTCATGTGGATAACACATGTTCACTTCAAATCTGACAAAAGAGCAAGGGAAGGTGGAAGCAATAAAATCATATTGTTGTTCACTTCACTCCTTTTTTATTACTCGGCATTCTGCCGCTACAAATTAAAATAATAGCAGAATGTTCATTCCTTGAATGAACATTCTGCCATTATTTTAATTTGTCATTCTGTATTTATTGTATTTAAAACATTCTGCCGCTATTTTTTTTAAGTATACGTTTTATTTCAATAATTTTTACTTACTTATTCAATTTTAATTTGTTTTGTTTGGATAAATAAAACATATAGATTTATTTGGTTAATTTAAGTCTGCCTGTGGACCATCTGTCCCATCGTCGCAGACCACAGCTTGAGAAACACTCCTATAAGGTACTCTCACCTTATGTGACCACTAATTCATAAGTAGCATAGAATTAGAAGACATGACACAACATAAATAAAAAATGAATTTTACTTAGGAAAAGCATTTTGGAAAATTTTCCAGTGTTTTTTAATCTTTTCTTTTGGGGGCCAAGAGCCCCTTGGTCTCCCTAGGGTTTGCCACTGCCTCTATCATAGCATAGCAGTAGACTCCCATACTTGACCCCCTTGATCTTCCTTTTTGCTTCTTCCAACAACTCTTTCCCATCCTCCCTCATGCAATGCTTCTCACATCTCAGGTCATTGGTTCCAGCCAAAACAATCAATTCTTTAATGTCCCCTTTCTGCATTCTGACAGCACTATTAATGTTAGTAATGTTTGCTCCAGGGAATCAAGAGTCTGTAGTGTTTTCATGAAGAACTTCCCTAACATGAAATTTCCATATATGATTATTTATTTAAGCTTATTCTCTCAGTTTTTCCTTCAATTTTCTTTTTTGACTTCCAATCTCTTGTTTCTTTTCGGCTTTCGGTTTTGACTAATCTCTTGACATTTCTGCAGCCTTCCAATCTCATGCTTTGTCCTGTGAAGGACTACATATACCAAGTACTAAGTGTAGTAAATGTTAGTAGGCATTTAGGCGGTTCCATAGCTCTGTGTTGCCTTCCTGGTATGATGCAGATACATGTCTGCAACACTATATAAACATATGCACGTTGGCATTAGCAGTGTAGATATTCTTTGCTGTTAGAATGAGTAGATGATAAGAGTTGAGTTGGACCCCACAAGTGTGGTCATTCGATCTGAGAGATTTCTTCGACATTGCTGGCCCGGTCTACTTTCAGCAAGACTATTGCGAAGTGGAAACGTGATGGAAACACCAAACCCCTCCACTGAACTGGTAGGCTGGCTCAAGAAACTCACAAATTGGAACTGGTGAACAATCAAGAATATTGTCACAGTAAATTGTCTGCCTTAGAAACTATCGCAAATGATTCTGCATAAGTGACACAACTATTTACAGGGAAGTGTTTGTCTTTAGGTTTAATAATTGTGCTGTGGCTCACAAATCCAGCTGCCAGCATCGTTGGAATGGGAGCGAGAAGCACCACCATTGGACTGTGGACCAGAGAAAGAGGATCTTATGCACCAGTGAATTGTGGTACATGATCTGGCAATCCAGTGGACGTGTCTGGACATATCAGATGCCTGGTGAACGGCATCTGATACTTACAGGAATGTCTTGTATTGTCCGTGAAATCTGGAGGTGCTAGCATAATGGTCTCGGACTATTTTTTCTGGTTCGGACTGAGTACATTGGTTTCTGTGTCAAGATTTTTAACACTGATGGCTACCATGACATTTTGGACAGTTCCGTTCTTTCCACACTGTAGTAACAGTTTTTAATACGCTGTTTTTTTTATCAGCATGATAACGCACCTGCTCACAAAGCAAGGGCCATAGCACCATTTGGTTTTAAAACATGGAAGTGTAATAACTAAACTGGCCAGGCCAAAGCCCTGACCTTAACCCTAGTTAACATCTTTGAGATGAGCTGGAACTAATGTTGTCTGTCAGACATACTCTCCCACATAACACTCGTTAGCTATTCGCTATACTACAGGAGAAATTGGAAACAAATTCTGGCAGCAGTTTACCAGAACGTAGTGGAGGGCCTACCCTGAAAAATAATGGCTGTAGTAGCAGCAAAAAGGAGGCCCGACCTCATATTTACAGTAACACTATCGCTACAGGAAATACTAACAGTTTCTTCCCAGACACTTTTGGAAACATAGTGTATGTTATTGTTTGTGTTTTTCCTATGTGGTAGAAAATAGATAGTCCTGTGTGGGAATATTACAATCTCAAAAGTGATCAATTACATGAGAGACTTGATCGAATGAACTGTGGACCAAATATAATTACATTCTGAGCAGTTAAGACTTCTAATCCACATTATCACTTGATGCTATCTCAGCCTGAGCTATTGTGGCTCTATGTAAAGTAAAAGTTGTTGTTTGTAGTGAAGACAATTCTGTAATTTGCATATATTAATATTCATTTTATGGCTTTCAAGATGTTTTGGACATATGGGGATTTTAAAGCTATATGCGGTGTTGAGACAAGAGCCTGTGTAGTTTAGTGAAAGTGGCATGTGCTGTCCATAGCGCTAAACTGCCTGAAAAAAAAAGACCATCATAAGTTCTATTCTAGTTGCAGTTTGGAGGAACTTTACTAAGCATTTTTTGACCAGTTTCCAAATTAGTCGATGTCTGGCACCGGCAAATGGGTTTTTTCTTCCAGAAACTCGGGTTTTTCGTCCCGTAAACTCAAGAAAATCATAGTACAGACTATTTTCAGACAGTAAACATAGTGTTAGGATTAGGGGCCACAACATTGAGTGACTGCTCAGCTACCGCTCTTCTCCAGTTACTATCTATAATTAATGCTAATCTTGGGCCAACTATCACTGATTTGCTACTGTTTGAGATTGAACTCCCCTTCAGTCTCTAAAAGTTAGACTAAAACGACCTTGCCTTCTCCCTATACGGGAATAAAAGGCATCAGCTGAAGATTTTTTTTTTTTTTTTTTTTTTTTTTGTTATATGTTGTTGATATGTGGAGTGAGTAGCTTAGCCTGAGTTGCTTGGGGTATTGCCAAGAGATGAAGGTATATTTCAGATGAGTTATTTCTTGGTTTAAAGCATTGTCTGAAGATGAACATTTGTAATTTGGAGGTGAAATGCAAATAATTTCCAATGTTTGTAAGTTTGTGATATACTTTGGTAATGATATGGTTATGGAATCTAATGAGGGGCAATTCAAGAAGTTCGTGGTTTTATTTTCTTCATATTCAACTGAAAATTTTAATCTGGGACTATAGCGTGAATTTATGGTTAACTATTGTGTGCCATTCGCGTTAACGATGTACAGTACACCATTCAAATATTAACTTTCATGTACGCGATTCAACTGGTAGAGAGGGGAAATATGAATTGTGTTTCCATTTGAGCAAAAAAAGTTCAGCGAGTATACCACTATGTCCTGACCTAAAGGAAGGCCAATAATTTGTCCATAAAATTGGTCATTATATTTAAAGTAATTGCTGAGATTTCATTTGGAATTTTTAAGATGATATTTGTAGGTGATAATTTGGTACTTTCCAATAAGGTTTAATTATTTATAAGCAGGACGTGGACAATACGACATCAACGTTTGTACATAGAGATTAAGCATCTAAAAAAAAAGAAAGAATATTATTGGGATATATTACAGTTTGCTTGATATGTCGGACGAGTTCATCAGTACTGTTTATCGTGAATTTTGAATATTTTTACAAAGGTATTAGTCAGTGACGTAACGAGGGTATGAAGCGCCTGTGGCAAGTGTCTAACTTTCCCCCCAACCCAAAAATGACAAAAATATTATAAGTTTTGGGCCCGAAATATGATTGCGCCCGTGACGGATGCCTCGTTACGGCAGTGGTTTTAGTAGAAGCGTAATAAATTTAGTGAAATTATGTGAAATTATGGGACGAATGGCACTGCCTGGTTTGTGCATCGTAAGTTGTCAGAAAATAGTGGTTGAACGGTTTGTACAAAGAGACATTTTTTAGCAATTTTATTTATGTTATTCGTGTCCTTATTTCAATTAGTGTAAACGTTTTCAATTTGTTTTATAATATTAGGAGAGGTGTCTTTATTTAACAATTTTATTATTTTATTTAATATTAATAATTAATAATTAATATAATTAATAATTTTATTCAATTAACAATTTTATTATTATTATTATTATTATTATTATTATTATTATTATTATTATATGGAAATTTCCATGGAGTTCGAAGACTCACCGCAGGAGACCCAAACTATCCAGATAATGTATCTTACCTCTCCTTGAACGATGCACAATTGACAAAGCACCCACAACTGATTCTGGCAATTCATTCTACTCATTCACAACTCTCCAAACAAAAAAATCTAGTCCTTGTACCCCTACTAATGATGCATTTATTCAACTTCCAGGGATGACCATTTGTTCTGCATCCTATAGCCAAGTGCTGAAACATTTCCCCTTGTATCAAGCCTATAAAACAGCAGTCAGATCAGATTGAAAACGTCAGTGCTCGTCTGATCACTGAAGTTAAGCAAACTTGAGCCCAGTTAAAACTTGGGGGTGGAAGGTGACCAGTTGGGAATCATGGGTCGCTGGCAATAATTTAAGTGCCTCCGTAGCGCAATTGGAAGAACGACGGTATCTTGCGCTCTTCAATTGGGAAAGTCTTGAATTCGATTCTCGTCATAAGGAGAGAAATTAATCTTTACATGGGTTTTTTCAATTGAAAGTCAGTTAGCCGATTTCATACAGAGGAAGTAGGATTTTTTTCCCCGAATCTCGTGTTTTTCATCCTTCATACAGACAAATCAGGCTTTAGGACAAAAGCAATTTACATAAAAAATACTAGTAGTGGTGATAGTGGTGATGATGGTGCAGGGCAGTAGATGGCGTTGGTGTAGATGATGAGGGTAGTAGTAATTGCTGTAATTGGTAGATTAAGTGGTGGACACGGTGAGTTGTAGAGTAGGTTCCCCACCCCCTCGATGAGTCTTTAAACTCCTTGGAGGTGTCATATAATAACAATAATAATAAAACCCTTTCAGAAATGCTAATGGTTCAATCGTGTTCCTTCTTTTTCTCTAACAACCAACTTCTGTAATCCACACATCCTCGACTTATCCCCATAGGGAGTATTCCACAGATCACTAACCATTTTGGTCGCTGGCCTCTGTCTTTTTCTAACCAAGCCTTCATCCCCAAGAAATCCAGAAGACCAGACCTGAGCACAGGAATCCAAATGTGGGCTATCAAGGCCTTATAAAGGTAAATAACTTCTTACCTCTACTTGACAGTATGTCATTCAACACCCTAGTAATCTTAAGAGTTACCTTAGCAATGTGTCTGCTCTCTGTCTACTACCAACACTAAATCTATACCTGCATCTATTTCTTCGAGTACAGTTTCATTAATATGGTACACAGCTTGTAATCTATATTTTGTAAATTGCACAACTTTACATTTCTACACATTAAAATGACACCCAATATATTTTGTGCTTACTGACAGCCTATTAATATCGTCCTACAAGCTTTCCACATCGCTTTGGATAGCTATTAGCCTACCTAATATTGCATCATCACTAAACAACTGAAATGGGTATGGATCCGAAGATGGTGATTTGGATTAAAGGATGGCAGGCGGACAGATATCAAACAGTGGTTTACAGAGGAGCTGAGTCCAGGAAAGGGCAAGTGACTAGTGGTGTACCTCAGGGCTCAGCTCTTGGTCCTCTATTGTTTAATTTGTACATCAATGATATTGGAAATACCTTGAATGGAAATATCCACTTGTTTGCTGATGATGCAAAATTGGGAAGAGCGATAATCAATTCAAATGATGTGGATATTTTACAGGATGACTTAAATAGGCTGACGGTATGGACTGAGGTAAATGGCTGTCAGTTCAACGTAGCTAAGTGTAAGGTGATGCACTTCGGGAGGATGACATCGCATGCTGTTTACTATATTAACGGAACTGAACTGCAGGAAGTTGATGAGACAAGAGACTTGGGAGTTATTGTGGACAGAGAACTTAAGTTTAAAGGGGATATTGCAAAGATTACCAAAACATCACATCAAATTACATGGTTGTTGAAGAATACACTAACAAGCAGGGATAGTGTTATGTCCCTATCTTACGATTTTTGTTTGTTTGTCTTACAAACTGCCTTCGTCTATGTTATCCTAACTTCTACTTTCAAAACATCACCAAAGTTTCTACAAATATCTGAGCTATTGTTCCCCGTAGTATCCATAGTATTTGTATTTTAACTGCGCCCTTTGGGATATTTAGTTTAAGATATCATGTACATAAACAGAGAAAGGAACTCAAATATCTGAAAGTGCTACTATTGCAGTCGTGACACTATTTCTTGTTACTCAACATTAATTCCTTAAGCTTCCCGTTTCTTAACATTAATTCCCCGCGTGGTTAGGCTCGAATGTTACTAAGCGGTGCTTGGATATAGCAATATCAGACAACTTTCTTTATCATTAAACAAAAGGTTTATTTTTTCTCTAAACATGGTAGTACATATCAAAATGCTCAACTAAGTTACTTACACACTAAAATCAGCTTAATACAAGTAGTTGGGCTATGATTATACAAAGGTTACTACGAACATGCCGCCACAAAATTTCATACAAAACATGAATTCGCTTAACATGGAAAAATTAGATCACCACTCATTATTAGGTTATTCAACTTCAAGTATACTAACAAACTCATTAGCTACTCTAGCACATACTTATGACAATTCCGATTCTCTACACATCACACTAAGCATTCAAATTCCTCAGGCTACTTGATTACTCAATTCGCACTAATCCAATTCAATATTAACAAAACAATATACCTCATTAACACACAACTATGTCATTAACCTTCCTTTTACCATATAGTAGGCACTAAAGATTCTTAGGACAATTAAATAATCACAAATTATCAACACTAGCTAGTTTACTTTTAACACTCTCTATCAAATTCTAAAGTCCTATTATAATATCTCCCTAATCACTTTAACAGTTCCGTAATAAGACAATGGTACCTATCACAAACAACTTCTAGTTAACATAAGACAAAGTTCACAATACCTTTCTTTAGCTTCACTTACGGGCCTTTACCTTCTACTGTACGGACTTGCTTGCATAACGTCTTTGCAATTCAGGGCTGTATAAACATCTGCGCCGCCGGTTGTACTATCCGAAACGAGGACATCGATATTTTCACAGCTTCCTATGACTCTTTGGTATATTTCGCTTTCTACATAGGAATACGGGAATAGCTTTCCAGCTCACCTTCGATTCCTTGTTGTGGCATGAGGATATAAGCCATATCTCTCCACTCAGGAACACCGTGAAGTCCACTAGAAAACCAAACTAAGGCCCAAGAGAGCCTACTCCCCGAAAAGAACCAAAAGGACCAAGCCAAACCACGAGGGGGGGTTACCAACCCTTTTATAGCTGCTTCCCTAACGACGCTCTTTCTTACTTCCTTTTCCCACCTCCTACTAGTTTTCCGTCTGTCTACCAATTGGGTAGCATTTGGCCGCCATACGTCATTTTGATCGGCAACTTGTAACAAAGTTTCTATCCGGGTATAGGCCCTAAGCGATATTCCGTTATTTCTCTTATTAGCCTCTATCTTAACCCCCTTTTAAACTTTTTCTCAGAATTCTATTTAATGCTTAATCTGTAGCCTCTTACATAGCGTATTTCATGACTCATTCTTTTACACTTATGGACTTAACTTTTTCATTCTTAATCGCATTACTATATTAATTCTTAGTTAGCGACTTATTTAATATAAATTCCTTGTTTAGTCATAATACATCTTAATACATTCTTTTCTTTTGTTATCTTGACTAAACAATAGATTTTTACATTTTACTCAATTTATACTGGATGCAAGAATATTAAATTATTCTTTTCATGCAGAGTTTTTTATTTATGTTATTTGTTTTTCATGTTACACCATGATAACTGAGAATACTATATTCTCAAGATATCAGGTGTAACAATAGGGAAGGTATTGTTCCTCTATAAGGCATTAATAAGGCCGCATTTGGACTATTGTGCATAGATCTGGTCGCCAGGATTTCTTGGTGATGCGGAAGTGGTGGAGGGGATTCAGAGGCGGTTACAAAGATTGTTGCAGGTCTGTGGGATGTTCCCTATGAGGATAGATTGATGATCTGTGGGCTCCAAAAACTAGCTGATAGACGTAGGAGAGGAGATATGATAGAGGTATTTAAATTGTTAAAGGGATTTTACAGGATTGATACTGATGATATTCTTAAGACCAGTGCAGGATGTGAGAGAACGAGGCGCCATCCCTGCAGATTGTGTGAGAGTGTGGTTAAGAAGAGTGTTAGGACTAGAATTTTTACTTGGAGGGTTGTGAATGGGTGGAATACTTTGCCAGAGGTGGTTGTGAATGCTTCAACTGTGAATGAATTTAAGGAGCGGTATGACAGGTATTGTGTAAATAATGATTAGTGTGTCAGTATCGGGTCTCCCGCGATGAGTCGTTTGACTCCATGGAGACACCGTTAAAATAATAATAATAATAATAATAATAATAATAATAATAATAATAATAATAATAATAATAATAATAATAATAATAATAATAATAATATATCCTTTTGGGTTATTTACTATATCATTAATGTACAAATTAAACAATAGTGCTACTAGCACTGCACCTTGCAGGTAATTCGAGTCATACTTTCGGCTGGATTCTGCTCCTCTGTATACCATTTTGTTGATATTTGTCCAACTGATATCAAAGCAACCTCTTGTCCAATTAACCAGTCTCATATCCATTCCCACTTGTTCTAATTTACATAACAGAGCTCCATGCGGTATTCTGTCAATGCCTTATCAAAATCCAGCAAAATCACCATGTTGTAGCCATTTCCTTTATCAGACTCTGCTATTACTCTGTTAGTAAATTATTAAAGCATGACCAACCCTTCACAAAGCTGTGTTGACCTTCAAAGAGTATCACAATTTTACCTACCCACTCTCGAACTCTCTTTTGACCAATTTTTCAATACTTTTACTACCACTCCTGATATACTGTTTGGTCTATAATTTGGTACTGCAGTCTTAGAACCACCTTTCTGCAAAGGAATTATTTTGCCCTCTTCCCTTCCCTTAGAACTCCAGTAGACTTGAGAAATTGAGGAGCGTCACCGGCATTGCCATTTTCCATGCATATTCTCGCAAATCCTGAGCCTGATACCCGATCTAACCCCACACCTGTATTTGCATTGAGATACTGCAATATCCTAAGAACCTATAATTCATCCACCTCTGTTTCGACATCAGTCTCTGTCACACGTCACAGTTGTAACCTGACTTGGGTGACATACGCTTGCAAAGTGGTCATTCAGTAACTTAACTATTTTATCTGCTTCTGTAATCACTTTACTATCATCACTCATCAAGGATGATGGTTCCATAATCATTTTTCCTCTTACGTGCCACATTACAAAAGAATTCTTTGCGGTTTCCCTTGGCCTGGTTGACTAGATTTCCTACGTAATCGAATTCTGGTCATTTTTCTTGCCTAACCTTTGTATTGTAGATGAGTTTGTTGATCACATTTCTTATATACCAACCACAGCATTTTCTTCTTCTGCAGTTCTTGGGTAATGATATTACTCATCCATTCAACTCCTACTGGATGAACCCTCCATAGGTATACAATTTAATATTACTTCCTCTAGATGCCTCTTTGGTCTCTCCTATGCACTAATAACATCCTCTCCTTGCGGAGTTTTATGCCATGGCACCGATTCAAGCTTCCTCTTTTGCGTTTCATAATTACCTGACTTGTAGTTCCACAAATAGTCCTTGACAGGATATTCCTTATGTTTTACAGTAATGCAAGTTAAGACAACATGGTCACTTTCGCCAATCGGAGGCAAAGTGTGAAACTTGGTTATGGATAGCTCTACCGATAGTATGACCAGGTAACTGATACTGTTTCCAGTAATTAGCTGACCTCTTTGGCCAAGTGGTTAGAGCATCCACTCTCCAGCCAAAAGGCTGCGGGTTCGAATCCCGCGGTGGGCATGGATGTTTATTGTTGTCTGTGAAAATTTAGTGCTGTAGTGGGCGGTAGATGGCGTTGGTGTGGATGACAATCGTATTTGCAGTTGGTGGAGAAAAAGAGTCGTAGAGTAGGTGCACTCCCCGGATGAGTCTCTGGACTCCCTGGAGGTGTCATGCAATAATAATAAGAAGAACCTGCAATTATTATTATTATTATCTCTTGCTAAGTGTATAAATTCCATTTCTTTCCCGCCATGTGATTTTTCTTCCTTCCAGGAAGAAAAATCATATGGCGGAATTCTATATTTTCATAGTTGAAATCTCCAACAATAATCAATTAACCTGCACTCATTGTGCTAATTTATCAATAATGTCATCAGAATCGTCCCTGGAACCTTGACCTATAACAACGGTTAACTGTATATTTTGTGTTGCTGGCTTTGATCTCACAACAGACGGCTTCAAATGAACAGACACACCCTCCAGCCTATCTCCTATTCTTTTTAACTGGTATTCATCCACTGTCATCAGCATAGTCCTTCCTCCACATCGTAATTTTTCTGTCTCCCCGAAAATACCAAATCCTTCACATTCCATCTCTGTAACTATATCATCTGCCACTAACCAAGTCTTACTAAAGTCTGTATCTTCTGGGAAAATTGCAGTGACCAATGCCAAAAACTCTTCCTTGTTCCTGATGCTTCTAGCATTAGTATACATAGAAACTGCAGTATCCCTTTAGGATCCTAATCACCCTTACTTCCTGAATTGAATAACCTATTCAATGTTTTTGCTTGAGAGACTGGATTCCGCACTTTGTCGTTCTCACACTAACTTGCCTCATGGGTGCCTTCACATACACACGCAAACAAACATTCAACGGCTTACGCCTTAATTGCTTATGTTATCCTGAACTTGTTTGGCAAACAAAGGTCTCGCTAGACACCCCTAATATATGCTATGGTAATAGATTATAGTAATTATAAAGAAAGAACAAAACGGATTCATTTCGGCGATGAAAAATTACATAGGAAAAGTGGATATTAAAGATCCAACATTATTTCAATGCCGAGTGTTTGTAGAAACGTATGGCTTTGAAATTCGTCACGAAACTATACATATCAGCTGAAACTATATCAGGTGAAACGTCATGAATTAAGTTTCATAATGTTTCACCTGAGAGCTTAGGAGGGTATAATCTGCATGTTCTATTAAGTTTTGCAAACTGAGGAAATTCCGAAGCCGAGAATAGTATTCTAAGTTCTCAGGTCAAATTTTGCAAAACTTTCATAAGTTTCTACAAACATTCGGGTTTGAAATAATGTTGGATCTTTTATATCCACTTTTCCTATTTATTCATTTATTTTGCGTATTAAGATGCAACGGCCATGATTCCCCTTTTTACGGGCATGTACGGTACCATCTCAACCCCACCATTTTATCAAGGCTCGAGACTGGCACATAGCTGACGAATCAAGCCTATGACTGGCCAATATATATATATATATATATATATATGTGTGTGTGTGTGTGTGTGTGTGTGTGTGTGTGTGTGTGTGTGTGGAAAGTATTTTACCTTGGGTATAATAAATGTTAAAGATACCAAGCTATTTTAAACCTGGTTTTACTCCATTTCCCAAAAGCAGGGTTAGGTTCCGAAATCGTTTTTTTTTTTAAAGATTATATAAACAATGACATATCCAACAAAAATATATTTTTATTTAATTCAAGTAATTCATGTAAGTTAAGAAAACATAAACTATGAAACAAATACATAGTATAAAATAATAAAAAATTATAAATTGTATGTAAACTTCATTACACATAATACATAAATGTTTTAGGCAAAATAAAATAAAGTACTAATTATATGAAGAGCCAAAGTCTTCAATTCGCGACATGAACTTATTTAAGTTAAGGGATATTACATCCCATATTGTTTCTTAGCCGAATAAGAAACTCAAAGAGTTTCATGCCGAATATAGTAACTATATATATAGTTCGGTGATTCCAAGCGTAAGCAAATACCTGGATAGTGCAACAACACCTGATCCATTTGGTAGTGCAAACTGGGGCAACTAATGGTAAGGGTGGAGCAAGCTCCGATCACCATTCTTGGTATTTATTTATAATGCGAACTTAGCTCCTAGGAGCTGTATTACTGTTCTACATTATGAGAGATGGTCACTACCCAGATTGGTTTCAACCTTTATTGAGGTCTCATCAGTGAGTAGGTAGACCTAGTTAATATCAAGTTTGTAGCAAACAGAACTTATATCCCTTCTCTCTCACAATGTAGAACAATAATACAGCTCCTAGGAGCTAAGTTCACATTATGGGTAAATACCAAAAATAGTGATCGGAGCTTTCTCCACCCTTACTATGCGTCGCCTCAGTTTGTACTACCAAATGGGTCAGGTGTTGCATTATCCAGGTATTTGCTTACGCTTGGAATCGCCGAACTTTATATAGTTTCTATATTCGGCATGATACGCTTTGAGTTTCTTCTTCGGCTAAGAAACAATATGGGATGTAATATCCCTTAACTAAAATAAAGTGCATATTTTAATCGTCGTCATTCTCTTCAATACTAACATTTCGTGGATGTTCTTTATTTACGAATGGCCGGACGTCGTCCTCACTTGAAATCTCTTGGACATCATTAGTATAATTCTCAGAGATTTCAAGTGAGGACGACGTCCGGCCATTCGGATTTAGTTATCAAGAAGTAAGTAATAAGACCTTGCTTGCCACTATGCTACAGCGATATTTTATTAAGATCATAATATGAAGCTAAGAAAACATTCAATTGTCTCGTGAATTTTCCAGAGCGCTCCATTGAGAGATCATTATCCATAAAATAACTTCCTTGCCAAGTTTAATCCTTCTGCTAATTTCTTTATACTGAATTCTTTAACGGATTCATCGCAATCAGAATCGTTGGCAGAACTTTCCCAGTCATTAATCGTTGTGAAATTGGAATTAATTGTTCGCAGAATGTTAACAGTATACAGAGTGGGGTAATTCGCACACAGGGATATTATGGGAGGAAGGGAGTATTGCAGTTTATGTATACTAATGCTCGAAGTATTAGGAATAAGCGTGAAGAATTTTTGTCATTACTTAGTACAACATGGCCAAAAATTATAGGAATTAGCGAAACTTGGTTAACCAAGAATGACATAGTTATTGGGATTGAATGTAAGGGGTACAGTATTTTCAGGCAGGACAGAGATGACAGAATGGGGGGGAGGGGTTTTATTAATGATAGACGAAACATTAAAGCCAAAAAAGATAGAAGTACCTCACTGTGACAGGTATGTAGAGGGCAGTTCATTAGAGGCTGTTTGGTGTGAGATAGAGATTAACAAGGCGAAATATGTAATTGGTTGTTCTATAATCCATGGTGAATAAGGGAGAATGTAGATAGCATGCATTTGCAAATTAGCACGATGAGTAAAGGTCAAGTAATTATAATAGGGGATTTTAACTTTGGGGACATAGATTGGGGGAAGGAATGGTCACAAGGAACAAAGGAAATGGAGTTTATACAGTTGTTAAGAGATAATTACCTGAGACAGCATGTGATGGAAGGGACAAGACATTCTAGAGTGTTAGATCTGGTCATAACATCAGAGAACATATCAATAAGTAATTTAGTTACAATATCTCCACTTGGGGAAAGCGAGCATATGGTCTTGCCCTGGGAGATTGAAAGACATGCAGAATATTCTATTAAGAATGGGTATATGTGGAATTACAAGCCTGGTGATTACGGCAAGCTGAGAAGTCAGCTTTCAGCTGTATTATGGCATGAGAAATTCAAGGGGAGAGATGTTGATGGTGCGTGGGAGATTCTCAAGGAGTATTTGAAGAAAGCTGTATCAGTCTATATTCCCAGAGTCAGAAGGAGAAATCAAGTAGGAGTAAAATGGATGAATAATACTATTAAACAGGAGTTGCAGATAAAGAAAAGGTTGTGGAGGACGTATAAAGAAAAAGGTGATGAGCGTTCCAATAAGCAATATAAGGTACAGGCAAAGAGAGTAACCTGTATGGTAAGGCAAGCCAAAGCTAATTATGAGAGGAAGCTAGCTGATGAATCCAAAAGAAACCGTAAAGAGTTCTTTCTCTATGTCGCTAGTAAAAGGAAGAATATCCATGGAAAGATTACTTTAAAAAGTGTTGATGGTAGGGAAATTGCTGAAGCTAATCAAATAGTTGAGTTGCTTAGTGATCATTTCGCAAAAGTGTACCACCTTCGTAGTGATAGTGCAGTGTCAGATGTGCCATTGACTGATGAGAGTATAGAGATAGATGAAATTGAGGTGCTTAATATATTAAAGAACATTAATGCTAACACTGCCATTGTGTTAGATAGCATATCGGCCCATGTGTTACGAGAATGTGCAAGAGAATTAGCAACTTCTATAACCAGAATGTTTAATTTAAGCCTCAGTTCTGGTAAAGTGCCAATAGAGTGGAAAGAGGGGAAAATAGTTCCATTGCACAAGGAAGGCTCTAAGACTGATGTTGCAAATTATAGACCAATCAATATATCTGGAGTGGTGGTTACGATTTTGGAGAAATTAGTTAAAATTAGAATTCAGGACTGGGTGGACAGCAATATGATACTTTATAAGGGGCAACATGGTTTTGTGAAGGGTAGGTCTTGCTTAAGTAATTTGCTTACGTTCTATAATGACGTAACAGTGGAGTTGGATAAAGGAAATCCTTACTCAGTGAGCCTGCTTGACTTTGCAAAGGCTTTTAACCACTCTTTGATATCTGTCCACCAGCCATCCTTTAATCCAAATCACCATCTTCGGATCCATACCCATAAATTAGAGCAAATAGGTATGGATCCGAAGATGGAGATTTGGATTAAAGGATGGCTGGTGGACAAATATCAAAGAGTGGTTTACGGAGGAGCTGAGTCCAGGAAAAGGCAAGTGACTAGTGGTGTACCTCAGGACTCAGTTCTTGGTCCTCTATTGTTTAATTTGTACATCAATGATATTGGAAATACCTTGAATGGAGATATCTACTTGTTTGCTGATGTTGCAAAATTGGGAAGAGCGATAATCAATTCAAATGATGTGGATATTTTACAGGATGACTTAAATAGGCTGACGGTATGGACTGAGGTAAATGGCTGTCAGTTCAACGTGGCTAAGTGTAAGGTGATGCACTTCGGGAGGATGACATCGCATGCTGTTTACTATATTAACGGAACTGAACTGCAAGAAGTTGATGAGACAAGAGACTTGGGAGTTATTGTGGACAGAGGACTTAAGTTTAAAGGGCATATTGCTAAGATTGCCAAAACATCACATCAAATTACATGGTTGTTGAGGAACACACTAACAAGCAGGGATAGGGAAGGTATTGTTCCACTCTATAAGGCATTAATAAGGCTGCATTTCGACTATTGCGCACAGATCTGGTCGCCAGGATTTCTTGGTGATGCGGAAGTGGTGGAGAGGATTCAGAGGCGGGTTATATAGATTGTTGCTGGTCTGTGGGATGTTCCCTATGAGGATAGATTGATGATCTGTGGGCTCCAAAAACTAGATGATAGACGTAGGAGAGGAGATATGATAGAGGTATTTAAATTATTAAAGGGATTTTACAAGATTGATACTGATGATATTCTTAAGACCAGTACAGGATGTGAGAGAACGAGGGGCCATCTCTGGAGATTGTGTAAGAGTGTGGTTAACAAGGGTGTTAAGACTAGATTTTTTACTTGGAGGGTTGTGAATGGGTGGAATGCTTTGCCAGAGGTGGTTGTGAATGCTTCAACTGTGAATGAATTTAAGGAGAGGTATGACAGGTATTGTGTAAATAATGGTTAGTGTGTCAATGTTGGGTCTCCCGCGATGAGTCTTTTGACTCCATGGAAACACCGTTAAAATAATAATAATAATAATAATAATAATAATAATAATAATAATAATAATAATAATAATAATAATAATAATAATAATAATTTGGTTCGGCATCTTCTATTAATTGTACTAGTTCCTCCTCATTTAAATCTATTTCCCGTCAATTAATTCACTAATTTCTTTTTAAATCATATCGCAAAAGCGCTCCAAGTGGCCATTACTACAAATTTTTTTCATTTTACATAAACAAAAACCTTACATATTGTTTGTAACTGGCCAAAAAATAAAGTGCTCAACTTGAGATTAAGACACGTATGATTTTTAATGCGCTTTCCTTGCAGAAAACGAAGACAATTTTCAACAATAAATACTTTATACTGTAAACAATTGACGTACATGCGTACTAAAGAGTATTTCCCCTGATATAAATTCGCTACTTATAACTACATGTACGATACTGGCAGAGGCAAATTTAACGAAGATAAAATTTAATTTTTAAGTCGCGCAGTGAAAAATATATGAAAAGATAAAGGGTCACTACAGTTTGTAGACGTTCTTATATCGAAACCGCGTTGTATAAGTACCGCGTTCAACAAGGGATACTATACTTTGTAGACCGCGTTATATCGAAACCGCGTTGTATAAGTACCGCGTTATACGAGGGTTATCTGTATATATATATATATATATATATATATATATATATATATATATATATATATATATATATATATATATATATATAGGGGATATGGCAGTATTTTTTGTCCTTAAATTGCATGGATACTCCAGCCCAATTTGTCTGTGGGGTGATGAAAAACCCGAATTTCCAGGACAAAAAAAATCCTGTTACTTCTGTATGAGATCGGCTAACTTGCTTCAATTTGAAAAATTCCATAAAAACGATTCCTCCCTTCACGACAAGAATCGAACTTAGGTCTTTTCCCCATTCGAAGAGCTTTTCCATCGTTATTCCAATTTCGCTATGGAGAAGCTTAGTTATATAACACACCTGGTAAAGAGAGGCAACTGACAAGTCTCACCATCTGGTGATCATAATCCTAACATTACGTTTAATGTCTGAAAATAGTGTGGTTTTATGGGCGGAGAAACCGGAGTTTCCGGGAAAAAAATATCCGATTGGCGATGCCAGAGATCGACTAACTCCAAAATCGGTCGAAAAAAAGTTTAGTAAAAGTTACTGTATTCTGCAAATAGACTTAAACTTATGATGCTCTTTCTTTACTGGGGTCTAGAGCCATGGGCAGCGCAAGCAACTTTCACTAATATGCAGAAGCGACTTAAATATATATTGTTACACATGTATCTCCATGAAGTCACAAAACTTCATGGGAGAACCATTTATTCACACATAAACCATCATTCTCTCAATACCTATCATAGCTCTCCTTGAACTCATTCAATGATAATCATCCACTACTCTCTGGAAACTCATTTTGCCCATTCACTCCTCCATGCGAAGAATCTAGTCCTGACACCCTGGCTAACCACAATCTTACATGACTTCCACTGATGACTAGAGCCGTGTTAAGGCATGGGAACTCTGGGCAGTTGCCCAAGGATCCCATGCTGCCATATTGTTCATGAGAAATCTCTTGGCAGAGTGTATAATTTACTCGACATCTCTCTGGAACACTGAGCTAAGAAAGAATACTGGAGATGGTGCATGCACACTATATCAATAACCAAATACTTTTTTTACTATACTATAAATAATATTTAAATAAATATATATTTATTTTTCTAGGTGGATAACCTTTTCAGAAATGAAGCATACTTTTATGGGTGGAGCAGAGAAGAGGAAAAGAGCTGCAGAGGAGAAAGAGAAAATGAGCAAACTTTCAAAGTTAACAACTTGGTTCAATCGGTGCTACGTCAGCTAACTATTCCTCCAAATACAGCATCACCATCTATATCCACTCCTGCATCAAATCATCCAGTTCCAGACATGTCATTTCCTATTCCTGCTGCTGGGGGCATTCCTCAAGAGGAAACACACAAATCTATAATGGCAAAGGAGTGTGCTATTCACGTCACAAATCCTGGGCTATGGGACATTAGTAATACTAATACCGTGGATTGTTGGAATCGAAGTGGTCCGACATCATGTCAGAATCATGATTGCAGCTTTTCAAACTCACGCAGAGTGAGAGAACTCAAACAAAGCATTTATCAAAGCAAGTGTTCAAACGTGAATTGCGGAATGGCGAGTGTGTAAAACGCCAACGGCTACTCTATTCACCATCCCAAAGTCGTTTGTACTGCTTTGCATGTCGCGTATTGTCCAAGAAAGAATCTCCCTTTGCTACATCAGGATTCATTGACTGGAAACACAGTAATCTTATTGTAGAACATGAAAATGGAGAAGAACATCGCAAGTACATGCCGACATATTTGATTTGGCCTAAACAAATCGGATGGATAGATTCTTTATTAATCAAACATCATCTCTCAGAGCAGGTGTAATGGCATGAAGTGGTGACACGTGGGGTTTCTGTCATTTGCTTTCTTTCCTCCAGAGGTTTGGCATTTTGTGGAAAGAATGAAACTATTGCGTCGATAAAAAAATGGAAAATTTTTAGGAATTTTAGGACTGTTGAATGAATTTGACCCATTTTTGGAATAGTATCTCAAACTGTATGGAAATGCTAGAAAGGGGAATCTATCGTATCTATCGGCAAATATTTGTGAGGAATTTATTCAATTAATGGGACAACATGTTCTTTGTGGTATTCTAGAAGAAATGAAAGAGTGAAAGTATTATTCAATAAGTGTGGATTCTACTCCAGACATCTCACACATTGATAAACTGACATTTACCATTTCGGTACATTCGAGGATGTGAGCCTGTGGAGAGTTTCATCAAGTTCATCCCCATCTTCTCATCCACAGTCTCTGCTAGAGACAGAGAATCTAGTAGACACTATTGTGGATTTTCTGAATGAGAACAAAATTCCGCTATCAAACTGCAGTACTCAGTCGTATGACAATTCCTTAAATATGTCTGGACGCTATACTGGATTGCAAGCACGGATCCGTCAACTGAATGAGTTTGCCGTCTATGTCATCGAATCCCCCATACACTACTGTCTCTTTTCTCCCAGTGTCGCGCACTTTTATGCTTTTCCTATTCATTCTTTCTTTCATTCTCCGTTCTGTACCACACGCCAATCATTTTTCCGGTCGCTAGAGCTCACGTTTGTTCCCCTGAAGGAAGCCGCGTAAGCGTGCAGTTTCTTTCCACGGTGCATCTCGTCATCCAGATTATTACTTTTAACAACTTCCTTCTGACTCTCATTCGTATTTCGTGCACAATTGGTGAAATCTGCCTTATATCCATAATATCACCCACTTTATTCTAAAAATAATAAAGTGGGTGATATTATGGATATAAGGAATATATATCCATAAAATGCGGAATATATCCGAAATTGTGGGGATGATGTACGTCGTAGAGGGAATTATGCTTCGTATCTTAGTAACCGTTTGTTTGGAAAAGCGGGCTATTGGAAGTGATTTAACTTTCTGCATTTGGTCAGGACTGTTGTAGAAACACACCAAGTTAAATGATGGACGATCCAAGAGTTGATTGGATTAAAACTATTGTTTGTAATGCTTTAAATATTACTCAACGTGAAGTCTTCGAAGAAATGTTAGAACGTGAAAATTCAGCTGGAAAGTTAATAAATGAACTTTTTAGAGGGTCAGTTGGAGAAGGACCTAGCTATGTACTATTTTATACCACTGAAATAGATGAAGAAGTAGAAGTTGAAATTCAATTCAGTGAGTAATTTAAAAGAAATGTAGTTCACATGGATTTGTTTAAATTTTGAAACATTAAAAATTTTTTTTTTTTAATTTATTAATACTGCAGTCAGGGCTATCGCACTAATTAAATATTTCATGGAATGAATAATGACAATAAGAATCAGACTACAAAGAAACCTGGGACAAGTTATAATTAAAATAGCAAAAAAAAAAAAAAAGAAAAGCTATATAGGGTATAAAGGAATAAAAGGCGTTAGCTGATTTAAAAACTACAGTAGCTGATTACAAGATGATCAATTTTTTTTCCAGATTCACACAATATTAACTAGGAGACAGTTTTTTCATTCACAGCTAACAAATGAATTACAAACATTTATAGAAATATAATGCTTACAAAATATTAAACTTTGCATAATAGTTTCACAGGTTCTGTATGTTTATTATAAGAGTACACATAATCACACACTAAAAGCTATATGTTAAATGTTATTAAATAAGCTATGAAGAATAATTCAATCCATCCTCAGTGATACTATGGCTACAAGCTAATTTAAAACAGCATAAGAATGTGATGGCCCTATCAATTGTATGTTATCCCCTTGTGTGCTTAGCTTTCTTGAACAGTTAGCGTTATGGCTGTTATACATTATTATCTTGTTACACACTAAAAAACGTTGTTTCACCAGTTATGGATTGAGTTATTTCTTCTGAAATATTCCATGTTTAGGTTATTAATAAATATATATTTGTTAATATAGTAATGTATATTCTTATATCATCTCTGAACCATAGGTTTTTATTTTTATTTATTTTATTTTATTTTTATTTATTTTTTAAATGTTGCCAATACATGAGAGATTGGTTGATCAACCTATAGTATGTTAGTACCATGTATAGTATGTTTAAATGTTTATACCATTGGTTACAACATTTCTTGAGTGAGATACATACATTTTGATTTCCAATTCTTCTGTTAGTAATGCTCCACTCTTGTCTTTGATGGCATTCAGTTTGGACTTAAATTTCTGTTTTAGGTCACAAACTAAATAAAACATCCTTTTATAATTGTGCCTCCTCATAACAACCACAAACATAACACCCATGGTGATTTGATAATTAGTTATTACCTGCTTCCAGAAACATCCATGACCAATCTATACTTGGACATCTAACATTGATAGGTCAAGGCACCAGATTGATTACATCCTGGCTTTCCAATGGTGGAAGACAAACATCTCTGATATACATACTTGTCCTATAGAAGACTGTGGTACAGACCATCAGTTAGTAAAAGCCAAAGTAAGATTAAGACTCTGAAACTTTCCATGGCAGGCACATCCCACTTGACTGGATGTCAGAGTAATTCCTAGTGGGCTTACAGAAGAAACACCAACTTGATTGGATGATTTTTTCGAGACTAATGAGGAGAATTCACCAGAAATGCTTTGGGAAAGAGTCAAGGTTATTATTTTATTATTATTATTATTATTATTATTCAGGCCTCCATGGAGTCAAAAGACTCATCGAGGGGAGGTCCCCCCTAAGAAACACAAAGTCTATCATACCACTCCTTAAACTCATTGACCGTTCTCGCCCTCACCACTCTATCAGGCAATGCATTCCACGGCTCAACCACCCTCCATGCAAAGAAACCACTCCTCACCCTCTTGCTCACAGTTTCCTTTCGTAACTTCCAGGGATGGCCTCTTTTCATCACTCCTTCCCACTGTTCAACCAAGTGAAAGAACTGTGTCAACCCTGTAACCACAGGATACAGGATACAGGATAATTATAATACAGGATACAGCCAAGAAGTATCTTGGCCCAATAAGATGATCATGAGACCCATGGATATTAGATTCAACATGAGATCTGATTGATAGAAAGTGGTTGGAAAAACAAAGAAATTCAGGGGTTGAAGAAAAGAAGAAATTACATATTGAAGTTAGAAGAGCCATCAGCCAGAACAAGGAAAATTCATTTTTGTAAAATTATGGGGACTACATCTGTGTTAGGAATAATTACTTTAATTTCCCGACATTTCAACCTTCATATTAAGGGGTCCAAGGACTCCTTGGAGTTGCCTGTAATAATAATAATAATACTAAGGTCATCATCTGAAGTATACACACACACACACACACACACACACACATATATATATATATACACACACACACACACATATATATATATATACACACACACACAAAGACAAGCTATATTACATTTTGAAAGTAAGCCAAAGACAGTAAGTCAAAGACAACGATTTAATCAACTGTTATTCAATTGGCCTGACCACTAGGTAAAAAAAAAAAAAAAATTATGCTACATCAAAGATTTATAATATCATCAGAGAACAAATTCATATAGATAGTTTTTAATACAGTGAAAGTGTTGGTATCCATAATTTAATTTAAATTATGTAATCCATAATTTAAATTAAATTCTGGATTAAGCCACCACTTTTGCTGCATTAAAACTATCTATATGAATTGGCCTGGTTGGCCGAGTGGATAGCATATCTGCTCTCCAGCCAAAGGGCTGCGGGTTCGAATCCCACCGTAGGCATGGATGTTTGTGATTGTATGTGGAAATACTAGTGGTGGTAGGCAGTAGATGGCGTTGGTAGTTGTGGTCAGTTGTGATTGAATGGTGGAGACGGAGTTGTAGACCTAGTGCCCTCCCTCGATGAGTCCTTGGACTCCCTGGAGGTGTCAAATAATAATAATAATAATAATTTGTTCTCTGATGATGTCATAAATAGAATATACTACTACTATGTTCACTGGGCATCTACAGATGCCATATGGTCACTCTGATGCTCGGTGATGTTCCACACTAGGCCTTGCCATGTAGTCCTGTTGTTTGCTTTTCTGGCGGCCTCAACTCTCTGAAGATCAGTCACTCCACACATGCCATCCATCCATATCATTGATGGTCTACCCCTGCCTCTTTTTCCAGGAACTTTACCTTCTATTGCTGTTCTGAGAATTCCTCCTTCCATCCTTTCTATGTGTCCAAAATATTTAACTTTCTTCTATCAATATCCTTAAGGAGCCTTAAAGTTCTACCAATCTTTTCTAACACCCATTCATTTTTGCACCTTTCAGTATATGATATTCACAACAGCATTGGTTACAACCTTTGATCCTCTGAGAACCATGATCTTCTGTAACACCACATCTCAAAAGCAGATATCTGTTTCTTATCTCACTTCTTTAGGTTCCAAATCTCACATCCATAAGTTGCTGTTGGAAAAACAACTGTATCCAAAATCCTCAACCTTGTTCCCATGGAGATAGATCCATCCTTCCAGATTTTAGACAGGTCTCTGACTGGTGTTTTAGCCATTCCTAGCCTTTTTTTGACGTGTTCTGAACAGCAATTCTTCGCATTGGTAATGGATCCCAGGTACTCAAATTTGCTAACTTCCTTAATTCTTTCTCCATTAAAGTACACTTGTTTCTCAAGCGCTTCTCTGTTTCTTTTTCCTTTGAGAACCATGATCTTTGTCTTGCTAGGATTGAGTTGAAGTCCTCTGTTATTACTGGTCTTGTTAACTTTGTCAAGAATTTGTCCTAGTTCTTCTATGTCATTACAAAGGAGTACTGTATCAGCATTCCTCAGATTACTGATCAATCTACATATTTGTAGATTGATCAGCAATCTGAGGATCAGTAATTTGTAGATTGGATGTCCTCTTTTTTTTTTTTTTTCACTATATTATTTCAGGAAATTACAACGTACTAGGATATACATTAAAATAAATTTTAATATATTTCTATATTTTAGCAACGTCACGCTGCCATTTTCAAGAACTTAGGTACAAGATACGTGCACGCAGGCACAGCAAAAACAATAAATGAGTAAGAAGAATGAAGCTATTATTTCTCCTAAAGTCCTGATGGTGGCCTCTAGCGGGCAATGTTGGTATTCTTGGGCGATTGGGCTGAAGGTCTTCTGATGTAGGTTTCCCAAATTTGAGGAAGTCTCATGCAGCCAAATTTGTTGAGGTTTGGCTCGTTTCTTAGGGCTGAAGCTGATTCTATGAAAAGCCTTTCATGTCTGTATTTGCTATGGTGTATTATCCTGGCTTTTTTCCACCGTATTCTATGGCAGGTATCCAGAGCATGGTCAGCAAGACCAGAGTGGCTGTATTGGTGAAACCGGATGTAGTCCTTGTGTTCTGAAATTCTGATATTTGCTGTCCTGCCTGTTTGGCCGAAGTAGGACAGCTTACAGCTGCAAGGGACCTGGTACACACCAGGTAGGTCTAGGGGGGGGGGGAGGTTGGTCTTTTGTTGAGCGGATAAGGGATGCCAATTTTTTATATGGTTTGTAACAAGAAGTTAAGTTATGTTTTTTTAGGATTTTTGTGATTTTTTCTGAGTTGCCTCGGATGTAAGGTATGGTGATGGATTTAGAGTAATCCTTGTTGTGAGGGGAAGGGGGGGGTTGTGGTTTACTGGTTTTAATATTTTTTGGATTTTTTTTGGGGGGTAGCCATTGGCTGAGAACGTGTTGAGGATGTGGTTTCGTTCTGTGGTTAGGGCATTGTCATTCGAGCAGATAAGTTTAGCCCTGTTGTATAGTGTCTTAATGACTCCAATACTGTGGCATTCCCTATGTCAGCTTTGGTGATTATTATTTTCTTGTTTTTCTTTAATTCTAATAGAGATTTAATTTCTTTACTGGGCATGTTTGTTTTAGGTGGTTTGGCTTTGGTCAGAACACAAGCTACATCCAGTCTAATATTGTTGGCGACGTGGCTTGGGAGGTGTCGGATCCCGCGTTCAATCCGTATCATGATATCCTCAGCAGGTAGATGGATGTCCTCTGAATATCTGTATATTCAGAGGACATCCAATGCTTCACGCATGATGTCCTACGGATATATTCTAAACAAGTGAGGAGAAAGTAAGCATCCTTGCCTAACTCCTTTTCCAACTCGAAGCCAGTCAGTCAATCCAACACCTGTTCTTACTGTGACTTCTTGCTCCTTATACAAGTTGGCTATCAACCTGATAGTATGTTGAGGAAAACCCATTCTTTTCATTACTTCCCACAGTTTCACATGCTCCACAGAGTCAAAAGCTTTAGAGTAGTCTAAGAAAGACATTACCAGAGGGAGTCTGAATTCTTTATGTTTTTCTATGACCTGTCTAAGGCAAAGGATCTGATCTCTGGTGCCCTTACCTTTCCTAAAACCTACTTGTTCCTCGCATCTCTGCACCTCGCATCTCAAAGTTGAGGCATCTCTGCCTCAACTTTGGCCTCAATCCTATTTAGCATGATCTTTAATAATATTTTGCTTGCATGAGCTATCAAACTTATAGTTCTATAATTCTTGCATGCCTTCATATCACCTTTCTTATGTAGTGGTATGAAAACTGACTTCTTCCAGTCTCTAGGCCATGATCCTGTCTCCCATATCTTTGTAATTAATCTATGAAACACTCTTATACCTTCATCCCCTGTGGCCTTAATTAACTCTGCTGGGATTTCATCTGCACCTGGGGCCTTATTGCTGTTAAGCTGCTTAATTGCTCTTTCAACTTCATGTCTAAGTAGAGGAGGTTCCAAATCAAAATTTTCTTGGTGGGAGGGCTCCACATTTTCTTTTTCCACTCTACTGTACAGTTCCACACAGTATTCTTTCCATCTGTTTTTGATTTCAACTCTTCTGTTAGTAATGATCATAAGGGACTTTGTGGCATATATGCGTCTCGGGAATTGGATATGTGGCTTGTGAAAGAGAGCAGAGAGCGTATGTGCGCAAAATGCAGGCAGTTGGAGGAAATAAGTGCATTAGAAATATCGATATCTGACCTTGTTGCCCCAGAAACAGGGAATGAATGTAGGAAGACAAGAAGTAGTGATAGGAGAGAATGAAAAAAATATATATGTGAATGAGAAAATAATAGTTGATAGAGTGGAAGGTGTGAGTGACTATGAAAGTTTAGGAGATGGTTTTGTTTGGGAGAGTGAATTTAGATTAAGAGTGACTGACCTGCAGAGGGAGATAGATGAGCTGAAAGAGGAGGTGGAATGTCTTGTGAATGAGAGCAGAAGTATGAAAGATAAGATTAGGAGAATGGAAGAGATAAATGCAAGGCGATTCAGAGTAGGGGAGAGAGAGAGAATTTTGGGAGTATGAGTGAGAGGTATGGGGTGCTAGAAGAGGAGAGAATGGAAACTGTAGAAGAGAGGGAATGAGAAAGAGGTATGGGAATGCTAGCAGACGAGAGGATGGAAACAGTAGGAGAGACGGAATGAGAGAGAGATATGGAAGTGCTAGAAGTGGAAAAAATGGAAACAGTAGGAGAGAGAGAGAATGAGAGAGATGTATGGGAATGCTAGAAGATGAGAGGATGGAAACAGTAGGAGAGACGGAATGAGAGAGGTATATGGAAGTGCTAGAAGAGGAGAGAATGGAAACAGTAGGAGAGAGATGTATGGGAATGCTAGAAGAGAGAATAGCAGTAGAAGAGAGGGAATGAGAGAGAGAGAGACCTATGGGAATGAAAGAAGAGGAGAGAATGGAAACAATAGGAGAGAGGGAATGGTAAGAGGTATAATGTACGGCGACTCGATGATCCGTGGTGTTCAAGATAAAATGCATGAAGAGTGTTTGCCAGGAGGAACAATAGAAAGGATGGCTATGGCAATTAAGAGAGGTAAAAGGGTGGATGAGATGATTATGATGGTAGGAACAAATGACTTGAGTGGTAATGCAATTCGGGCAGTGAGAGATATGAGATTTTTACTTGAGGCTGTACGGAAGAAGACAGAGGGAGAAAAAATAGTGTGCGTGTTGCCTAGGTATGATAATAATGAGCAGAGCAGAAGAGCAGTGATATTGAATGGCATAATAGCGAGAATGTGTGACAAGAGAGGACTGGTATATGTGGATGCTTGGAGTGCGTTTGAGGAAAGAGAGGAATTGTATGTGAGAGACTGCTTACATTTGAATCAGGAAGGACGTAGGCATCTGGAGAGATTGCTGTTCTGAACGAGTCAGTGTGTCCCGGGGAGGATGATAGCAGGGGTGGCCTCTTGTGGGAATGGATACGTGGGAGAAGGGAGACGATGTCAGCTAACACCGAGCCCAGTGGAGAATAGAGGGGATAATTCTGGGTATAGAAACAATGGCATTTATATGCTTTGTACTAATGCCAGGCGTATCCGGAATAAGGAAGAGGAATTGGTGGCAAAAATAGCATCAGCCTGGCCAAAAATTATTGGGATCACTGAGACGTGGTTGACAGAAGAGGATATAATAATAGGAATAGAAGTCCCTGGGCAGGATAGGAGGGGAAAGCGTGGTGGTAGGGTACTGCTTATGATAACTGATGACCTATGTCGTCTAAGAGTGGAGGCTTTGGAAGGAAGTGAAACAAATGATTTTGAGAGCGTATAGTGTGAGGTAGAGGTAGGCAAGACAGGATATTTAGTGGGGTGTTGCTACAGGCCCAGGAGCACAGAGGATGGGGACCAGGAGATGTTTAAACAGCTAAGTTTGGCAAGTGCAAAAAGTATGATTGTTATGGGAGATTTTAACTACAGTAGTATAAATTGGAAAGAGGAAGATGCATGTAGCAATAGGGGAATGGAATTTCTAGAATTTTTGAGTGATAAATGTCTTAGGCAACATGTAACAGAGGAAACAAGAGGTTCAAGAGTTTTGGATTTGGTTATAGCATCAGAAGAGTTGATAATAACTGAGTTGACATCTCTCTCACCAGTTGGAGAGAGAGTGACCATATGGTTTTGACTTGGAAAATGAATAGACATGCAGGAGTATCAAAGAGATGGGAACTTATGTGGAATTATAAGACAGGTGATTATAATAGTCTTAGACGTCAATTTTGGGAAGTTTCATAGAGGGAGGAATTGGAATGCCGGGATATCATTAGTGCGTGGGAAATTGTGAAAGAATATTTGTTAGCAGCAATTGTAAGTTGTATACCACGAGTGAAGAAGAGGACACAATTTGGAGCAAAGTGGATGACAAACAATATTAAACAGGAATTGCATGCGAAAAAGAGGCTGTGAAAGAGATATAAGGAGACAGGTGAAGAGAAAATGCATGAAGAATATAAGACACAGGCCAGGAGAGTGACTAGTGTGGTAAGGAAAGCGAAACTGGAATATGAGAGGAGATTGGCCCTAAGATCCAAGGAAAATCCTAGGCAATTTTTTAGCTATGTGGCCAGTAAGAGGAGAAATGACTGTGGAAGAATGATATTGTGGGATAAAAATGGGAATAGAGTGACTGATGCCGAGGACATAGTGGAATTGTCAATGAACACTTTATTGGAGTATTTCATCCTAGAGATGTCAGTTTTAATGCTAGAGGGATAGGGCTGGTTTGAGGTTTAGAGGTACAGGAGGAGAGTGTGTTTCAGATACTGAGTACTCTGGATGTCAGTAAAGCTTTGGGACTGGATGGTATTTCACCATGAGTTTTGAAAGAATGTGCTAGGGAACTGACAGTGCCTTTAACCTGGCTTTTCAATGAAAGTCTGACTTCGGCAAAAGCGCCCAGGGAATGGAAGGAAGGTAAGATAGTTCCATTACTTAAGGTCGGTAGCAGACTGGAAGTGTCTAATTATAGACTAGTTTGTGTGTCATCAGTAGTTGTTAAGATCTTGGAGAAAGTAGTGAGGGACCGTATACAGCATTGGGCAGATGAGGGTAATGTTATCTGTGAGAGTCAACATGGATTTGTGAAAGGGCGTTCTTGTTTTAGCAATATGCTAGCCTTTTATGATAAAGTTACAAGAACATTAGATGAGGGAAAGGCATATACTGCAATTTTCTTAGAACTAGCAAAGGCATTTGACAGGGTGCCACATGATAAGCTGCTATTTAAATTGCAGCACATGGGTCTGGATGTCAGATTGGTCAACTGGATTTAGGATTGGCTATCTGATAGGTATCAGAGAGTTGTGTATGGTGGAGCAGTTTCAAGGAGGCAGAGGGTTTCAAGTGGGGTCCCACAGGGCTCAGTACTAGGACCTATATTGTTTAACCTGTATATCAATGACATTGCCAGTGGATTGCAAGGGGATATTAAGTTGTTTGCAGATGATGCGAAGCTGGGAAGGATTATTAGTAATAGTGCAGATGTGGTAGCCCTGCAAGAGGATTTGAATAAGCTATATAGATGGGCAAATGAATGGTGGTGTCAGTTTAATGCAGTAAAATGTAAGGTCTCGAGGTTTGGGAAACATCGATGGGATGCTGCATACTCTATGGGAGGAGTTATACTGGAGGAAGTAGGGGAGACTTGAGATCTGAGGTTGATGATTGATAGAAACCTGAAGTTTAGGGGACATATTGCAAAGGTGGTGAAGGTAACACAGAAGATTGCTGCAATTATGAGAAGGACACTGACCTGCAGAGATAAGAGGCTTATCATTCCATTGTATAAGTCTCTGATCAGACCACACCTGGACTATTGTTCTCAGATTTGGTCCCCAGGATTTGAAGGGGATAAATTAACTGTGGAAAGGTTACAAAGACGGATGACAAAGATGGTTTCAGGACTGTACAATGTTATTTATGAGGATCAGCTGAGGGAATGTGGACTGCAGAGTTTGGTGGATAGATGAAGGAGAGGTGATATGATTGAGTCTTTTAAACTGTTGAGAGGTGGTTACAGGGTTGACACTGGGGAGTTCTTTCGCTTGGTTGAACAGTAGGAAGGAGTAGTAATGACAAGAGGCCATCCCTGGAAGTTACGAAAGGAAACTGTGAGCAAGAGGGTGAGTAGTGGTTTCTTTGTGCGGAGGGTCGTTGAACCGTGGAATGCATTGCCTGATGGAGTGGTGATAGCGAGAACGGTCAATGAGTTTAAGGAGTGGTATGATAGACTTTGTGTTTCTTAGGGGGGACCTCTCCTCGATGAGTCTTGACAGACTTTATGTTCTTAGGAATGACCTCCCACGATGAGTCTTTTGACTCCATGGAGGCCTGAATAATAATAATAATAATAAAATAATAATAATAATTCATGTCTTTGATGACATTCAATTTAGGCTTAAACTTGTGCTTTAAGTCACGAACTAAATAAAACATCCCTTTATAATTATGCCTTCTCACCTGGAACAATATTTTTTCACATTTACTAGTATAGAACTTTTCCTTGTCATGCTTGGTGGCTTTTCTGACTTCTCTATGTAATCTCCTGTATTCTTCGGTCCCTGTGTCTCTTTGTTTTTCGAACCGCCTTCTTTTGATTAGTTCCCATGTTGAATCTGATATCCATGGGTCTCTTGGTTTTCTTATGGGTCGAGATACTTCTTCGCTGTATCCTGTACAATCACCTTGACTCCTTCCCAGAGCATTTCTGGTGAGTTTTCCTCATTGGTTTCCAAAAAATCATCGAACCGAGTTGATGTTTCTTCTGTGAATTTACTAGAATTACTCTAACATCCAATCTAGAGGGATGCGCCCGACCTGGAAATTTTCAGAGTCTTAGTCTTACTTTGGCTCCTACTAGCTGATGGTCTGTACCACAGTCTGCTCCAGGAGAAGTATGCACATCAGAGATGCTTGTCTTCCACTTCTGGAGAGCCAGGATGTAATAAATCTGGTGCCTTGACGTATCATTGTTAGATGTCCAATTGTTAATAGAATATAGCTTTGATGTAATTTTTTTTTTTTTTTTCACTTGAGGTCAGGCAGTGGAATAATGGTTGATCAAATCATTGTCATTTTAGCTTACTGTTAGAAATGTAATATAGCTCATCTTTATATACATATGTATATACACCAGATGTTGATCATAATATGAAGGTTGAAATGTTGGAAAAATAAAGTAATTATTCCTAATATGGTTGTAGTCTCCATAATTTTACTGCAATAAACTGATCTCTGTGTAACACTAAAAGAAAGGAAGGACAAGGAAAAGTTTTATATTAATAAATGTGAAGTGATAGAGTTACAGATGAGGAGGCCCAATTATAAAAGAATGTTTCATTTGGAGTTGGAAGTTTTTTCCACTTGGTTATACTATAAATTAAAGATTCCAAGAAATTATATGCTTGGTTTAATCCTTTATCCAAGTGTAAGCAAACAAAGTTTGCACCTGAAGTAATTTCAGGACTGGGCAACTTGTATATAGAGGCTAATGACTTCACATCACTTACCATAATGCAAAGCACATATCCTTACAGATATGTATAATGCAATGCATTATGGGAAGGGTCACTACCCAGATCGATTTTGACCTTTATTGAGGTCTCATCTGTGGGAGCCAGACTAATAAGTGATACCAAGGTTGAAGTAATGCAGAAGTCATATTCTTGAAATTCCTGCCCAGTCCTGAAATTACTTGAAGACTAGGCAAGCCCTGAAGAAAACATTGATTCATTCACCTAGAGAAGCATGTGGCGAGGTTGTCTGCAAGGATAGACAAATCAGAACTCTCTGACAGACATAGAAAGTTAAAGAGGCAGTGAAGAAAAGAAGAAAGCATAGCAAAAGTTCTCATCAAATAAATCAGCTTATGCTCTTAGAAATACACAGGCAAATGTAAGAAAGCTAAACACCGTGTAAAACTAGCTAACAAAAGTCATGGGAAGACTTGGGTAAGAACATGGAAAATAAATATCAAGAAGATGGCAAGATATTCTAAAGGTTGTTGAAGAAACTCAGAAATGGAGAAAAGAAGAGTGAATGATATAATCATGTAATCACAAGAAAGATATTTATTTAACCAAATATTTCGGTCTGGAAATAGCAGACCATCGTCAGTGGTATTACAAGAACAGTTTAAAAAATACAAGCTAGAATACTAACAATAGATCGTTAAAATTAGAACACGCCACGTGATGTTATATCACTAAGTATGAAACGGAATATTTTGAAGTAGAAACACGATTGAATTTGCTTTAAAAAAAAAAAAAAATTAATGAGTAATCTTGATTAGACTTTCCCAGATTTTTGATATAGATATAAAGTCATTACGATTCAGGTTGGGGCAATGGAGCAAGGCCTCCACACTTTCCTTGAACAAACGTTCGAACCTATAACCTATCTGGGAAAGTCTAATCAAGATTACCCATTAATTAATTTTTTTTTTTTTTTAAAGCAAATTCAATCATGTTTCTA
Source organism: Typopeltis vanoorti (assembly GCF_054136105.1). Classification (NCBI taxonomy): domain Eukaryota; kingdom Metazoa; phylum Arthropoda; class Arachnida; order Uropygi; family Thelyphonidae; genus Typopeltis; species Typopeltis vanoorti. The sequence goes on along the minus strand of NC_143564.1, from coordinate 26,071,834 downwards.
CTTCAAAATATTCCGTTTCATACTTAGTGATATAACATCATGCGGCGTGTTCTAATTTTAACGATCTATTGTTAGTATTCTAGCTTGTATTTTTTAATCTGTTCTTGTAATACCACTGACGATGGTCTGCTATTTCCAGACTGAAATATTTGGTTAAATAAATATCTTTCTTGTGATTACGTGATTATATCATTCAGTCTTATGTTCGCAAGTATCCTTGAAACAACAAATTCTTATCCTTCACGGAGAAAAGAGTGCTGTAAAAGGAATTAGAGATGATAAAGGTGACCTGAAAAGTGGTAAAAAAGATATCCTTGATGCATGGCATAATTACTTTGAAAAATTGCTAAACGAAATAAGCAATGATGACAGTACAGTAGTAAAAAACACTCAACAGACATGCAATCAGGATGCTGAAGTATGGAGGTATAAAAGTCTTGCAGTGGCTGCACCACATAGTTCAGAGGGACGAATTCCAGATGATTGGAGTAGAGCTTTCATAGTACCCATATATAAAAAGGGAAATAAAACTGAGCCAGGTATTTCTCTACTTGAGTGTTCCTGGTAAGATTTATGCAAGTATACTTGAGAAACGGTGAGAAGAATTGTGAAAGGGAAGCTTGGCTAAGAACAAGCTGGATTCAGGCCAAGTAGAGGCTGTCATGATCAGATTTTCACTTTATGACAAATAGTTAAGAATTCATGGACTATAACAGAATCTTCAGTTTTGTAGATCTAGAAAAGGCATATGAGAAGGTGCCAAGAAAGAAGCTATTCAAAACACTACAGTTGTATGGTGTCAGTGGGGCATTATATCAAGCAATACTTAGTCTTTATTTGAGTTGTAATTCAGCAGTTAGAATTGAAGGAAGTACAGGAAGATGGTTGTATGTTAAATCAGACAAGAATGTACATTATTCCATCTGTTATTCGTTATCTATATGGATCACATTATGAAGGGAAGTGGTATTAAACCTGATATCAAAATTGGAGATATTAATCTCAGCTTTTTGCTTTACGTGGATGATGTTATTCTTCTGAATAAATCCACAACAAGTCTGCAAGATTCCCTGACTAAATTGAATAACTGTTGTAATAGATATGGTATGAATGTCAGCAATAACAAGACAAAGACAATGAAAATAGGCAGAAGCATTGAAAATATCAACTGCGTTGTGAATGGAGAACCTATAGAACAAGAAAAACATTTCAGCTACTTGGGCATGATTTTTAATGAAGCTGGTAAACTAAATATGGAAATAGACAACAGAATCAACAAAGGTGGTATGGTAGGAAGTCAACTGAATAAATTTATATGGAATAAAAGAGAATTAGTCTAAACACTAAATTAGCTGTGTACAAGACAGTGTTGAAATCAATTTTAACTTAGGGATCTGAGAGCTGGGTTAGAAATAAAACACTTGACGAAAGACTTGAGACCACAGATATGGGAGTCCTGAGAAAGATTAGGGTGTGAATAGATTGCATTAGTGCCAATATCATATGAAAAATGAAGATATTAGGAAAGAACTTAATTTGTTAGCATCCAGAAATGTGTTAGCAGCTAATCTCAGGTGGTAAGGTCACTTAAACAGAATGGGCGAGGAAAGATTAAAAACAAGTGTTCTCTGCCAGGTTGGCAGGAAAAAGACCCAGAGGAACTCCAAGATATAGTGGATTGATATGGTAAAAAGTGCTTAGAACAGTGATTCTTAACTGCAGAGTGCAGGCCCCTAGGGGGACCAGAGAAAATTTATAGAACGTTTCTAGTTTTTAAAATTTTGGAACATCTTAAAATAATTATTTTTTGCTCTTTATTTTACTTTGTTTTTTTAAACTTGTATTGTTTTGTATTAGTAATCTGAATTATGCAGTTTAATGCAATAGTTTCTTTTGTGGAGGCTCCACAAGTCTTTTGCTGCTGGCAACACTGTCAGTCGATCCATATAATAACTGCAAAAATACAAATTTATCAGGATGATGACACACTACTGGAATTGACAAAGACTTAAATTCTTTGAGTATCATATACTGAAAGATTTAAGTCTGATCCCCATTTTAAGAAGAACAGTTTGGTCTAATTTTGGATACATATCGGAGGGAATATCTGCACCTGTTTACTATTGCCATTCAAAATTTGTTGCCCTTTGTTTCTACATATTTGTGCGAAAACGGATTTTCCACAATGGTATAATTAAAACAAAATCGACTCCAAATAGACTCCTGCATGCAAATAGCATTGAGTAACAGAACTGAAGCAAGAGTAGACAAATTAGTAGAGAGTGTTCAACAACAGAGGTCTCATTAAAATACATTTAAGTAAAGTTGATTTCTGTTTTCTGATTTTTTTGTCATTATAATCAGTAAGTAAAACCATTATTTTTTTTAAAAAGTTTAATTATTATTATTATTATGTAAAGGTTATGAACCACTGCCTTAGAAAATAGAAATATAAGATCTGATAATATTGGAATTGTAGTTAGGAAGTTAATGATGTAAATCTTTCATATAGTACTATCATGTCCTGTACACCCCTTGAGAGTATATGTCAGGAATTTGATGATGATGATGATTGATTGATCAGTAATCTGAGGAATGCTGATGGTACAGTACTCCTTTGTAATGACAAGGAAGATTTAGGACAAATTCTTAACTAAGTTAACAAGATCAGTAAGAACAGAGGATTTCAGCTCAAGTCTAGCAAGACAAAGATTATGGTTCTCAAAGGAAATACAGAGAGGAAAGTTCCTGAGAAACAAATGTACCTTATTAGAGAAAGAATTGAGGAAGTCAGGAAGTTCGAGTACCTGGGATGCATTATTAATTGAAGAATTGCTGTTCAGAAGTCGTCAGAAGAAAATTAAGAATGTCTAAAACAACATTCAGAGACATGTCAAAAATCTGGAGTGGGAGATCTATCTTCAAAAGAACAAAGTTGAGGATTTTGGATGCAGCTGTTTTTCCAACAGCAACTTATGGATGTGAGACTTGGAACCTGAAGAAGTCTGATCGTAAGAGGATAGCTGTTTTTGAAATGTGGTGTTACAGAAGGCTGTTGAGGATATCATATACTAAAAGGGAGACAAATGGATGGGTACTAGAAAGGATTGGTAGAACAGGCTCTGACAGAAGAAAGTTGAAATACTTTGGTCACATTGAAAGGAAGGAGGACTTTTCAGAACAGTAATAGAAGGTAAAGTTCCTGGAAAAAGAGGAATGGGTAGAACGTCAATGAAATGGATGAATGGTATATCTGAAGTGACTGATCTTCAGAGTTGATGCCTCCAGAAAAGCATACAACAGAACATGGCAAGTTCTGGTGTGGCACATCATCGAGCATCTGAGTGATCATTCAGCATTTGTTGATGTCCAGTTAACAGATGGAGGGATAGAAATATTGAAATTATCCAAGCACCAGAGGAAGACAAAACTATGCCATTGCACAAGGGTTATGCTGTACAAAGATTTCCAGTTCTAGAGAGAGTCATCTATATAACACCAATTGTACAGATATTTCCATTTGTAATTAAGATATTTTGGAGTTGGTTAGTACTAGATAAGTAGCTACTGCTATGCCACACAGTTCACTTTTCTTATGATTGCTGTTCACTTTATTTGTCCATGTCTCATGTGGGTTGAGAGCTGTTACCTCTCATGATGGGATTTTGAGAATAAAATGAAAAAAAAAAAATCTGTTATTAATATGTAACTGACATATAAGATTAATGCTGTGTGTAAAAGAATTATCTGTGCTTGTTTAATGAGAATTGTTTGCAATACAGAATTTCCAAAAGAAATTCTGTATTGCAAAAGAATTTCCAATTATGCTTTTGCACAAGTATGGTGGTGCCAGACAGAGATTTCTAATTCTAGATCAGTCATCTGTATCACTACAGTTTGTGATTAAGATATTTTAGAGGTTAATTAGCACTAAGAAAGTCACCAGTGGCATGCCATATTATTATTCGTGACACCTCCAAGGAGTCCGAAGACTCATCGCGGGAGGACACCTACTATACAACTGTCTCCACCACTACACTGAACCTCTACTACCAATCATCTCCATCAATGCCATCTACTGCCCACCACCATAACTAGTATTTTTTGTCTGTAAATTGCGCATGTTCTGAAGTGCCGATTTGTCTGTATGCGAGATGAAAAACCCGAGTTTCTGGGAGAAAAAACCCAGCTACCTCCAAAACAAATATTGTTCTCTTTAACATTCTTGATCGATAGAAACTTGAAACTTGTTTTGGCAAGAAATTGCAAGAATTATAAAGATTACAATATGCTATTATTATTATTATTATTATTATTATTATTATTACTACAGTTCTCTTTAATTGTTCTCTGTAACAATACAAATATTGTTCTCTTTTCTTGTGATTCCTGTTCAGTTTATTTATTAATGATATCTCAGGGAGTTAACCAGTTGGCTGCTGAATGCACAAAGTTGGAGACAGTTATAAGAACTGATGGTAATGCCATGTTCTTTGAGAACATTTAAATATGCTTTTTGTATGGACAAATGTGTATGGAGTTGTCATTTAAATGATGAACCCAATTTTTTTGCACTTTGGAATTTTATCTGTACAGTGCAGAAGTATAATGTACTGTGCAGATAGAACTGTACTCCAGTAGGTGGATTGAGAGAGTCAGGATCTGCAGTTGATGATTGATAGAAACTTGAAATTGTTTGTATGGACAAATGTGTATGGAGTTGTCATTTAAATGATGAACCCAATTTTTTTGCACTTTGGAATTTTATCTGTACAGTGCAGAAGTATAATGTACTGTGTAGATAGAACTGTACTCCAGTAGGTAGATTGAGAGAGTCAGGATCTGCAGTTGATGATTGATAGAAACTTGAAATTGTTTGGGCAAGAAATTGCAAGAATTATAAAGATTACAATATGCTATTATTATTATTATTTTTATTATTATTACGAGCTAGAAGATCAATTTTTATTCCCATTCCAAAAAAGACATTTTAGACTGCTACAATTTTAGAACGATAAGTCTTATAACTCACACAGCAAAAATTCTGGCACAAATAATTTTAGAGAGAATTAAGAATAAAATAGAAAAAGAAATGAATGAGGAACAGTTTGGATTCCGAACCAACAGAGGAACTAGAGAGGCTATAACTTGTCTAAGAATTATTGGGGAGAAAACACTAAACCATGGTGGAAAGTTGTTTTTGGGATGTCTAGATTTTGAAAAGGCATTTGATACAGTGAAACATAAAAGGCTTTTTGACATTCTAGAAAATATTGATATTGACTCTTATGACTTGGAAATTTTAAAGAGATTATATTGGTCACAAACAGCGTCAGTATGTGTAAATGGAGAGGAAACAGGAGAATTCCTGGTGGAGAGAGGAGTTAGACAAGGATGCAAGTTATCTCCATTATTGTTTAACCTTTATAGTGAACAAATGCTTAGAGAGGCACTTGAGGATGTAGAAGAAGGAATAAAAATAAAAGGAAGAATCAATAATAACTTAAGATATGTGGATGATGTAGTGGTGATGGCAGAAAGTGAAAATGGATTACAACAAATTGTTCAAAGAATTGAAAACTCTTGTACAAACTAAGAATTAACACAAAGAAGACCAAGATAATCATAATGAGCAGAAAAATAGGAGATAATGTAAAGATAAGATGTAGAGGAAAGATTTTAGAAGACATGGATAGATTTCAATATTTAGGTAGATGGATCTCAGAGAAAGGAACTTCAGAGTTGGACATTAGAAATAGAATAGGCAAAGCTAAATTGGCATTTATAGAAATGAAGAGAATTTTAATAAACAAGAATATTAAAATAGGTGTTAGAGTTGGAATAATTAAAGCAACAGTTTGGAGTATTGCAAGTTATGGAAGTGGCTCATGGACACTCAGAAAGAGAGATATGGAAAGAAAGATGGAAAAGATTAGCTATACAGAGAGAATATCAAATCAAGAAGTTTTATGAAGAGTTGGAATGGAAAGAACACTGCTCAAGAATATTATGCAAAGAAAGACTAGATTTGCAGGACATCTTCTGAGAGGTTCTTCGGGACACCTGACAAGAACTATATTACAAGGGAAAGTTGAGGGGAAGAGAAGATGTGGAAGACCAACTAGAGAGTGGTTCAATGACATCATGGAATGGACTGGTTTAAGAATGATGGAGGCAACAGATAGAGAGAAATGGAGAAGAGCTGCTCATCTGCTGCAACCCTCTTGCTAGAGGATGCTACCGGACAACGATGACAACTCCATGGAGTCCTTAGACTCATTGAGAGAAGCCCTAAACATCATGTCAAGCACTATCCAACATTTGTGCAGTATCTATCATAGTTTGTTTTGAACTCATTCACTATCATGGCACTCACAACAGACTCTGGAAACCTATTCCACTCACTCACTACTCTCCAAGCAAAAAACATAGTTCTGACACCATTGTTAACTACACTCTTACTCAGTTTCAAAATGTAGCCCCTAGTTCTCCCTCCACAAGACCTAATAACGAGAAAACTGGCAAATAGAGATAAAGACTATTGTGAACAGATTTATCTCCTAGTTTTCATGAGGACGATGAGGAAACTCTGAAATAAAAAGTACAAATATGAATAACTAAGGTAATATCTGGAATGGAATTGGTAACAAGGAGACGTTGAAGAAATATACATTGCAGAAATAGAATCTTTATATGGACTTTTTCAATCGAAGGTGAGTTAGCTGATCTCATACTGAGGTAGCAGGGTTTTTTTGTCCTGGAAACTCGGGTTTTTCATCCCACATACAGACAAATTGGCCCTTCAGAACACATGCAATTTACAGACAAAAAATACTAGCTGTGGTTGTGGTAGTTGGGGGTAGTAGATGGGATTGATGTAGGTGATTGGTAGTTGAGGTTCCGTGTAGCAGTGGAGACGGAGAGTTGTACAGTAGGTGTCCTCCCACGATGAGTCTTCAGACTCCTTGGAGGTGTCACGAATAATAATAATAACTACTCCAGTGAATTGGCAAACATAATTTCTTAACTTGTTGTTAGGCCTGTTAAAAGAAGAGTAGCAGCAGCTGTCCAACACCCCCTTTTCAGTACAACTGCGAACTCATCAAATCTTCTTTTCTTCCTCATTTATTCCATTTACGTCTGTCTTCTGGAACCACCATCCACATGATGTGTTCCCAACAGTTTCAACCTACAGATCTTTAAGAAGAATGTCAATAGGTTTCTTTTTCTTTCTCAATCATTATCTGAACCTTACACATGGCACTGATGTGCTATAGGTTCTTGTACTTATTGTGTGTGTGGGGAATAAATATATATATAAAAAATTATCCAGTGAGCATGGGAGTGATGAATAGTTTTTTTTTTTTTTTATACATTGATAGCATCTGGTAAGTGAAATGTATTGTGAATATTTAAAGTTGTCAATGAGTTTATGGTGTAGTATGACAGATGTGGTGCTGGTTGAGTGAGACCCTCTACAATGATTCCTTTTAGTATCATTGGAGGTTTGTTAATAATGATGACTAGATTCTTAAACATTATGTCAGTTATTATTAACAGATTATGAATAATTATTAATAATATTATTATTATTATTAATTTTTATGAATATTTTGCCTATTTTTGTTTAGGAGTACCCCTTTTTTTATAATGGCATTGGCTTTTTACTCAATTTTTAGGGCATTACTAGTGTTTTAACAGTGTGGAGGTTGCGTCAAAAAAATTGCAGCATAGGTCGCCTGTATCTGAGAGATACATTCATTACTAGTATGTGCTAAAATGTGATAAAACTTAAAAGAAAACACTGCAAATATAATACATGATGGTTTATTTATTTTCAGTTACAATCTAGAAATTATTGAACAAAGAAACAAAAACAACAACAACAACTAAACCAATACTATACTGACATCAGAGTTCGTGGTATCTCTCAGATACAATTTACTATCAAATATCACTTTCGCATTCGACTCTATCATTCTCATCATCAGACTAGAGTAATAAAATCTCTGAATCTCTTCAACATCTGATGGATTATCTAATCGATATATTTTTCCAGCCATTTTCAACTGTAAATTAAAAAAACAACAACTAAACCAATACTATACTGACATCGGAGGTCGTGGTATCTCTCAGATACAATTTACTATGAAATATCACACACCTTTACATAACAAGTGTTAATCCAAAACTGACCACATAAACAGTGTGGAATATTGTAATATATGCATGCGCAGCTGCTCATGACCTCCAAGCTATACACTGGATATGTGTAAGAATATTCATACTAAACAATTTGTTTGTATCTGTCAGATCAGCCACGACCTCCGCAGGGTTAAAGACAGATACAGGGGCCTTTGTAGATTGTTCTGGTTGTCTTCTTATTGAGTGGCATCCAGTGTATGGCGATACTGCTTAAGTATGGCTGAAAGGAAGGGGTGGGTGGGTAAAATGAGCTCTGTTGAACAGAAGCATACCCCCACAAATTGACAAAGCCAATAATAGACATACAGGAAAATGAAACAATACTTAGAATATCATAAACGATAGCCATAAAATGTGACAAAAACTAAATAAATGTTCACCCTCCCCTATATAATCTCTGAGAGTGAAGCTCCAAAACATAGAAATTAGGTCATGACTCCAACCAATAAAACCCAACACAGATACAATCACCAAGCTGACATAACATGACATGACATGACCTCCACTTTTCCCACGAGCTCTGAAGACGATGCGCTGTCGAAACAGCTCACATTCCATTACTCCCACCCCCTAATCTTGTCTCATCATATTCTATCCTTTCCCCCAAAAAATTTTATCTTTTCACCTTCTTCCCAAAGAATTCTCAGCCCACCCTTAAAAACCTGGGTTTTAAAATCCACATACCTCTTGCCTCACCTGCAATTCTCCCATTCTCTCTCTATCTCCATTTTTCCCATCCCCCTCCTTTCGGTTATATTTCAGCAGTATCACCATACGCCGGATGTTGCTCAATAAGAAGACAACCAGGAACATCCTACAAAGGTATGTCCAAAATTATTCTTCCCATATATTCTTCATGTATCTGTCTTTAAAACACTAGTAATGCCCTAAAAATTGAGTAAAAAGTCAGTGACATTATAAAAAAAGGGGTACTCCTAAACAAAAATAGGCAAAATAGCCATAAAAATTAATATTTATTTTAGAGGAGTAACATGGGAAATTTTCCAGAAATAATACTTATTGTTATTAATTGTATGAAAGCCAAGTATTATAGTTTTACTCTTTTTTTTTAAATTAATGTTGCAGCAATATTAGATTTTTACTTGAACAATTAAGATATGTTCTCTATCTATCCAATTTATAAACTCTTAGATGAACCTGAAGAAGAAGAAGAAGAAGAAGAAGGTGAGGAAGAAGAAGAAGAAACACATGAGGACAAAATCACAGCTGATGACAGTTCAGATTCAGCTAAAATATCGCCATCTACTCCATCTGAACAGCAAGAATCAGTTGAAGAAGAGGAACCAAGTGAATCTACGAAAAGTAGAGATGGTACATATTGGAATGCAGCTATGTTTAGATCATGAAAACATCATATGTATTACTTATTATTTTAATATGTCTTTGTTTTTATTTTTAATTCACTTCAGGAATACAGCAATTTAAAATTCTTAGAAGCATAGTTTTAAATTTGTTTCCATTTATGTTTTGTTTCAACTTATATTTTATAAATGTTTGTATTTTCAGCAGATTGCCTTATGTTACGGTTATCAGTTGAGCACTGCCATGAGAGGTTATAAACAACATATTGCATTTACCATATCTCGTCTTGAATTTATTTATGCATTTACCATATCTTGTCTTGAATTTATCGACGAATGAAGATGCTTCTTCATTCGTCGTGAATGAAGAAGCATCTTCAATTGAATAAATTCAAGAAGAGATATGGTAGATACACTGTGATCACCCACTTAGGACATGCTCTGAGAAAAAAACCTGAACCTCACTCGTTTACTGATTGTACTTTCATTGGTGACTTTTTGTTCTCCCCTGTCTACCATGAATTGGTATAATCTCTTTTGCTGTACTTATAAAATCATCATCACACTGCAGTTCACAGATTACATCACCAGATCTTTTCCATTCTCTTTCATTGTTCACTTAATGGTTTTTGAATTTATGATATCACAGGCACTATCTGCAACATTGATTTTCAAATGCAAGCAATCTCTTTTCATCTACTTTAAAAGGATCCAAGTTTCACTTCCAGAAAAGAGCAGCATGATAAGCGCGTTGGTGAGAGACAATCTATTTGGGATTTTGATTTTCTCCATCCTTAGTGGCTCTAGATTTTGAAGTTATTTGCTTTTTTAATTTTTGTTTGGCTGATTTATTAGTGAGACTTGGCTCACTGCAGATAATGTAGTTACATGGAGAGAATTTGATGGATTTATTATTTTCAGAGAGGATAGAGTAGACAGGACAGGAGGTAGGGTGCCGCTGATGATCACAGATGAATTGCAGCCGACAAGAGTAGGAATCAGTTGGACAGATGGTGGTTCTTTTGAGTCAATATGGTCTGAGATTGAGGCCAGTTGGGAAAAATATAAAATTAGTTGCTGCTACTACAGTCAGGTCAGGGGTGCAGGGATGATAGGGAAACATACCACAGCAGATTAGTATGAGTGCAATTTGAATAATTATTATGGGGAACTTCAACTTTGGAGACATAGACTAAAAGGAGGAAAGATAACATGGCAGGAAGGAAATGGAATTTATACACTTATTGAGAGATAATTACCTGAAGCAGAATGTGATGGAGGGGGGGCTCAGGGTACGAGAATATTGGATCTTATTATAGGATCAGGAGACCTGTCCATAACTAAGGTGGCCACATTGCCTCCGATTGGGGGAAGTGATCATGTGGTCATGATGTGGGAGGTAGAAAAATATGTGAAAATTTCAGTCAAGAAGGGATACATGTGGAACTACAAGGGAGGTGATTATGATACATTTAGGAGGTAGCTTGAAGCAGTAACAAGGCATAAAGATCTGCAAGGAAAAGATGTTCACACTGCATAGTTTATGGTGAAGGGGTGTCTGGGGGAAGCAGTATTACACTGTATATCCAAGGTGAGGAGGCTAAATCAGTGAATAATATCATTAAGCAAGAGCTGCAAAAAAAAAAAAAAAAATGTTGTGGAGGGTATATAAGAAGGTTGAACAGCTAATTCATGAACAGAAAAAGGAACATTTGAGAAAGGTGACCAGCATGGTAAGGAAGGAAAAATCAGGTTATGAGAAGAAATTAACTGAGCATACAAGAGGAAATCCCAAAGATTTTTTTTTCGTTGTGGCAAGTTGGAGGAATGATAACGTTAATGAGTGCAGATGGTAGAGAGGTAACAGTGGCAGACGAAATTGTTGAGCTACTGAGTGATCATTTTGCAAGGGTATATCATCTAAGTGAGGATATTGATGGCAGAGGTGACATGGACTGATGTGAGAACAGAGGTTGATGAATTGGAGGCACTTAAGTTATTGCAGAATCTGAATGGGGCTATAAGAACTCGGGCTATAAGAGAATGTGCAGGGGAACTGACAATGATTTTGACTAGGCTGTTTAATTTAACTCTCAGCTCTGGTAAAATTCCAAAGGAGTGGAAGGAAGGCAAAATAATTCTTTTAAAGGAAGATCTAAGTTTGTAGCAGCAAATTATAGACCAATCAGTATCTCAGGAGTAGTAGTAAAAGTACGGAAAAGTTGGTCAAAAAGAAAATTCAGGAATGGGTGGATTAGAATATGATACTCTATTACAGGTAGTAATCTATTGACTTTTTATAATAGAGTGACAGCTGAGTTGGATAAAGGGAATGGCTACAAGATGATGCCACTGGATTTTGAAAAGGTGTTTGACAGGATATGATATGGAACTCTGTTACGCACACTGCACTAACTGGGGATGGATATGAATCTGGTGATATCGGATAAAAGAGTGGCTGATGGACAGATACCAAAAGCAGTATATGTAGATGGAATCCAGGAAAAGACTGGTAATTGATGGTGTTTGCCGCAGGGCTTTGTGCTTGTCCCATTGCTGTTTAATATGTACATAAAAGATAAATAATTTGAAGAAAGATATTTAGTTGCTTGTTGATGAAGCAAAGTTGAGTAGGGTAATAGTTAATCAAGATGATGTAAAGAGCTTGCAAGATGATTTGAATAGGCTGACATTATGGGCAAAATATAATGGATGTCAATTTAATGTGGAAAAGTGTAAAGTTATACATTTTGAGATAAATCAATCACAAGTTATGTAACACATTGATGGAACTGTACTCTAGGAAATAGATGAAACTAGGGATTTGGGGGTGGTAGCAGACAGAGAGGTGAAGTGTAGAGGACATATTGCTAAGTTGCCAAGGCAACTCATATGATTACTTGGCTATTGAAGAACACACTAAGAAGCAGAGATAAGGGAGTCATCATTCCTCTTTATACTGCCTTGATACAAGCACATTGTATTATTCTGTCAGATCTGGTCAACTGGATTTCTTGGGGATGAGGAAGTGGTTGAGAGGATCCAGATGCGAGTGACCAAGATGGTGAGTGGTTTGCGGAATGCTTCATATGAGGATAGATTAAGGGTTTATGGATTGCAAAAGTTGGTTGATGGGAGAACAAAAAGGGAGATATGATAGAAACATTTAGTTACTTAAAGGATTTTATAGGATTGATGCAGAGGAGGCAGAACAAGAGGTCATTCCTTGAGGTTGGGTAAGAGTGTAGTTAGAAACAGCATGAGGACTAGATTTTTTTGCTTAGAGAATGATGAATGAATGGAATGGGTTGTTTGAGTCATTTGTGTGAAATTTATCTATTAATGGTTTCAAGGAGAGGTACAGTTGATATTGTGTTGATAGTGTGGATCTCCCATGATGAGTCTTAGGACTCCATGGTATTAGTCTTAGGTATCCATGCAATAATAATAATCCTCTTTGATCTCCTGTTTTCATTAAAAATACAGCCAAGGCATTAGAATTCACCAACTTTTACTGTACATTCAACAATAAATACGATTTTTCTAACTTCAGCTACACCATTTCCTTCTAAATCTGAAGTACAGATGTACAGATCATTGTTTTTGTTGTTAGGGCAATTCTATAATTAGGCCATCTTGATTTAACTTTGTGCTTGTTTCTTGGAAATATGATTTATTCTCTGATAGGAGATCAGTGTAATGAGAAACTTGAGATTGTTTATGTTTAACTAATTAAACGTAATACAGATTTTACTTACATAATTTTTTTTCTTAGCATAGAATTTTTATCTCAGTATCAAGAGCATGTTCAAAATATCTTTCAAATTAAACAACTAGAACAGAAACTTGACCTATGTGTACATAATATAAAGGTATGTAGTCCAAATATATTAAGGTTCTAATAAAATAACTTTAATAAGAGATCACTAATTAAAATATGATAACTCACAATGGCAAGGAATTTGATACACTCCAGGGTGGGTCAAAGGCAGAAGTTTATCTTTGGCAGAGCTTAGAAAAGTAGAATTCTTGTTGGTAGGGCAGAAGGACACTTGTAAGCCAACTGATTTAAGTAGTTTGGCTATACCTTCAGAGACACCTTTAACTTTAACATAAGGAATGGTAACAAGAACCACCACCTCTACAATGAGAGGCAGATGACTAGGAAACTCTGTAACTATAAATAATCTTTTTGACATAAGATTTGGTAAAGCTATTATCAAGGAAGTGGACTTGATGTGATTTATTTCATGAGAAAACAGCATTTTACTACAGTAGAGAGAGTGAGAAAGAGTTCTATATGCCAAAGTCTTATATGGTGCCATATTTTTGACAGTTATTGTGGGTGAAAAAGTATGATTGCAAAGTCCAGTATGTGTTTTCTTTCTAAAAACTGAGAAATCAAACTACCATCTGGTTGATCTAGTATATCGAGCTCACTCTGTTGGCTATACTGAAATGCTGCTTTCTCAGAAAATAAATCACATCAAGTCCACCTTCCGTGTTAAGAGCTTGACTGAATCTTATGTCAACAAGATCATTGATAGTTAGTTTCCTTGTCATCTGCTTCTCATCATGATGGTGATACAGAAGTGGTCCATCTTGTTATCATTTCTTAATTTAAAGGTGCCTCTGAAGATATAGCCAAACTACTTAACTAGTTGACCTACATGTGTCCTTCTGCCTTATCAACAAGATTTATACTTTTGTAAGCTCAGCAAAAGATACATTTCTGCCTTTGCTGTCAATGTGGTTTATCATATTTTTTTTTAATTTAAGGAAATTAATTATCTTATGAGATGTTTATTTTGTGAAACTTTACTACATTGTCTGAATTTAAATAGAAGTGATGGACTAAAATTATCCCTAACATGAGAAATAGTTCTTCTCAAATTCCAGACTTAATTATTATTATTTTTTAGATTAATGCTCTCTTGTTAATCATTTTATTAGAAACTTAATGTATTTAGACCATGTCACTCTATATCATGTACAATATTCACATATGGCTCCAACAAAAGTTGGAGCCATATGTGAATATTGTGCTTTCAGCATAACTTTACTTGCATTTGAAATTAAAGCAATAGCTCTATAATTCTCACAATCTCTGGGATTTGACTTTTTTTGGAATTGGGATGAATATTGATGTTTTGCAGTCTTTAGGCGAGTATATTTTCTTCTGAACCTGTTGACAAATTTCAGTCAATATAATCACTACTTTATCGTCAGCTGCTCTCAATAATTCCACTATCACACCATCAGCTCCAGGAACTTTTCCTTTTCACAGCTGTTCCATTGCTGATATCACTTCACTTCAACGTTCTCTCCTTTCAAATTCTCCTTCAATTTTATCATTTTTCTTGTACAAATCCTTTACATGCTCTTTCTATCTTTTTTTCAATGCTTCTTCTGCCATCAGATATTTTTCCAAATTACTTTACACAACTCCTAATCTAGGGATATTTTCATGATAAACTTCCCTCTAACATCATTTATTTTTCTAAACAGATCTCTTGTTCTACCCACAATATTGCTTTCTTCAATTTCCTTGCACCTTTTGTTTAAATGTTTTTCCTTATCTTTCCTAGTCTGTCTTTGGAAATATGCACTCAGTTGTCTAACCCTTTCTTTGTTTCTCTGAAGTTTAATTTTTCTTTGTTCCTCTGCTGTTTGAATAGCTTCTTCTGGCAGTCATTCACAATCTTTCTTTCTTGTTGTTTTACTTAGAGTCTTCTTTGCTTCTTCTATTACTGCACATTTTGTTTCTTCCCCATAGTTCTTCTAATTCTCTTCCTGTCTTCTCTTAATGTTTTAATTTATTTCTAACTTCTACTTTAAATGCTTTATTTATAGGATTTAAACCAAATCGGATACTGTCCTTTTGTTTCTTCATAGTCCGTAATTTCAATTTAACTTCAGCTATCAATAATTCATGATCTGTCCCACAAAACAGTCTGCACCGGTTAGTGCTTTGCTGCTTGAATAGCACTCCTCCACCTTCTGCTGGCAACAATATAATCTGTCTGATTTTTGTATTCTCCATTAGGTGAAGTCCATGTGTACAATATTCTTTTATGTTGTTGAATGCAAATGTTTGCAATAAATCACCTGTGCTCAACACAAAACTCTAACATCATTTCTCCTGCTTCATTCCTCAGTCCTAAACCAAATTTTCCAGTGCTGCCTCATTTTTCTTTTTCACCCACTTTTGCATTCCAATCAACTAATATCAATAGAATATCTGTTTTATCAATACTGTATACTACTTTTTGCAAGCTGCTGTAAAATTCTTCTACATCATCTTCACTTGCATTTGTAGTGTGTGAATACACCTGTATGAATGTAACATTCACTGAATATGTCTTTATTCTGGTTAGAATTTTTCTATTGGATTGTAACTCAAAATGTGTTTTCTGTATTCTCTTCTAACTCTGAATGCTACTCCATTTCTTCAAAGGTTTTCATGTCCAGAGCAACACATCATGAAATCATCAGTATTAAAGTGACCGATTCCTGCCCATCTCAGTTCACTGATTCCTAACATCTTAACTCGAGTTCTCATTTCTTTCTTCATCAGTTCCAGTTTTCCTTGATACATACTTATTACATTCTGTTGGATCCTACTTCTTCTCAATTTATACTTTGGATCCGACATGATTACTATAACGATGTTCTTAACTAATTGATAAGTTGTAAGTTGATTTCTAATTCAAATATAAAGAAAATTTATATTTAAAGACTGTGCCACTTTATATCTGAATTAGTTCAAGAATTGAAGATAAACCAACTCTCAACTACCCTTCCTTTATATGTTGTTATTATATATACTGGCCGAGTATATTTAACTTATTTATCTCTCCCGCCTTGGTTCGAATATTTTATGAATGGTGCAGTAAAAGAGATTCAGGCAAAACACAACTTTAGATTAACAAAAACAAACATTTAATTTAGAATCACAATTTACACTTGAGTTCAAATCACTAAGTAAGATATTATAAACATTTTAGCTTCTCTGATAAGTTCAATCATACAGACCCAGACAAAGGTAAATCTGTTATCTCTATAATACAGTCGTCTCATAGTTCCTTAAGATCCAAAATACAATAAAAATTGCAGTAACACCTCTTCACAAACAAACATCTTTAATTTTACACTTCAGCTAATTCTCCGCAATAGTTACTGTTAGTATAGGAAAATTCTAGGATGAAACTCACACACTTCTCTGTATAGGAATATCAATGGTTGGAATAATCTTACCGATAATCTTCTTTCTTCATCAACTTACACACAAATACTTTTTATAACCATAAACACTTTTAACAATAAACAGCACACATTAAAATAAATCTTCTAAGATATAACTGAATTAATCATCAGTCACAATACACATAAACAAACGTTCTTGCATGAAGTACTACTGATCACTCATGAATTAAGGCAATACACAATAATTCCTTATCTTGAGGTTTTATATGCACAGTTGTTCATTCCTCCTGCATTCAAATAATTCTTTTGGCACTATAATTCTAAACACAGCTAACGGTAACCTTCAACTTTACAGCCTCTACTATTCTCTAGTAACTTTGTGCTTTGCTTCAAGGTTCCGCATGTCCTTAAAAGGTCAGTGCTGAAATTAAATCTCAACTCAAGTATCGCTAGTCTATTTAATAGTCTCTCAGCTGTTTTTTGCAGCTATAATTCAACTTTACAGCCTCTACTATTCTCTAGTAACTTTGTGCTTTGCTTCAAGGTTCCGTATGTCCTTGAAAGGTCGGTGCTGAAACTAAATCTCAACTCAAGTATCGCTAGTCTATTTAATAGCCTCTCAGCTGTTTTTCGCAGCTATAATTGTTATTCTACAACTTATTAGCTAACTGCTTCTGGACTAGTAGAATTAAATTAGCCGCTTGAGTGACTTGCCGACTCTCTAATATCGCACTCCGATTCCAACTGAATGCCAATCTCTCTCTTTTCCCTCTCTAATCTATATATTTTCAGCATTCTTCCTTTTTATATCCATTCTTCCCACTCTAAATTGTTCTCGTGATCTCTTTAACTAAAACTGTTTTCAATAAGCTTTCAACATTCTCCTCACGCACTGTTTCAAACTCGCGCGCGCTCATTTACATACGTCTCCATGACAACAAAACAAAACATAATAAAATTGAGCTATTGCATAACGTTAAACTTCTACAAATAGGAATAAATAGAGAATTTTTTTCATTTCAATTAATGCGCAGTTAATTTATCAAATACAAGTTCTTATAATATTAATATAGTAATAAATAAAATAGCTTAATAATATTTAATACAATCTTTTCATTATTAATACATATATCGTTGATTAATTAATTAAACATTAGATACAATTAAAGGTAGTTATATGAATATTAAATTGTAAAATAAGTTGTTTACATTAAATAATATTTACAAGTCTAGCCTTTGTGATGGAAGATCATGTTGGATTCTGAAGCAAATAATAATTACTTAATTCTCTATATAATCAGAATCCAACAATTCCATGTTCCTATTTTATGTAAATTAGTAAAGTGGAGGCATCTTCTTCTGAGATTAACTCTATTAGAAGTTGAACTTCCAGAAGGTTTTGATCCAGCTTCATCATTCTTGTTAACTTCATTAGAAGTTCCTCTCTGCCCTTACCCAGCAGCTGTTTCAGTGCCTTCCAACCTGGGTGCCCCATCTTTCAGCACTATATCACAGCACTGTATTCCTTAAGCCTCAGTTCATGAGATTCACAAGTGTTACGCCTTGAAAAAGCATGTTGCTCAAAAACTACAACTGATCATGCAGCAGGCTTCATGAAAAATTAGTGTTTTTGTTGGAAGCATGTTATTTTCACAAAACTAAAAGAAGTTTTAAAAATTGTGATATTGATTTGTTAAATAGATACTACATGCATTCACTAATCATTTAGTGTTTACTTTTTAGAAAGAAAACCTTTGATTTGCTTGGAGTAATTTTTTTAAAAATTTAGTATTCCTTTTATATTTATTATATTTAGTGGAGATTACTAAAATTATTTTATTTAACATGAAATAAAGAACAAGAAGCAGATGAAACAGAGAGTATGAAGGATACAGTTCAGTTCAAAAGTGAAGATGAACAAAGTACAACTGCTGAAGATACATCAAAGTTAGAAGACTTGGAACCTCAAAAGGTAAAAAGGTTTAGTAATTTTATCTAAATAAATAATGAAATTTTACTTTTCTTGACTTTATATGATGTAATAGGTGCAAATGGAAAGAATGGAATGAATAACTAATTTTGGCAATATATGTCAAATATGAGGAGAAATTGAGGGAATGCAACTTACAGAGCCTTGTAAATAGAAAAAGAAGAAGAGGGGGATATGATTGAGATGGTGAGGAGATGTTATCAGATTAATGTGGAGGAGATATTTCATAGATGGAGGGAGGCAAAGGTAGAACTAGAGGCCATCACTGTAAACTGTATAAGGTGGGTGTGCGCGGAGGAGTGAGAAGAAGGTTCTTTGCATGGATGATTGGTGAGTGGAATGCATTTCCTGAAAGTGTACAGGTTAGTGCAGAAACTGTGAATGGGTTTTAGGCATGGTTCGAAGATCTTTTGGCATGAGAAAGTATAGACCTCCTCTTGACTCCATGGAGGATTAAATCTTAATAATAATAACAATATTATTAAAAATGAAAGAAAAAGGAATATGAAAGTTTGTGATATTGTTGTCTGCAGGCTACAAAATTTTGTCTAATATTGTAAGATTTCATTTCTGTAAATAAGAAATGAAATCTTACTTTTCTTGACTTTATATGATGTAATAGGCACAAATGGAAATAATGGAATGAATAACTAATTTTGGCAATATATGCCAGATATGAGAAGAGTATTACACTAAAATGAATCTTACAATATGCTAAAGAAAATATAGGTAAATATCAAGCCGAATTCTGAAGAAATGAATCAACAATTGACCAGATTTTTACACCAAGACAGATATTACAGGAGAAAAAAAATGGGAATATAATCAGCAGGCCTATAATTTATTTATAAATTTTAGAAAAGCACATGCTAGCATTCATAGAGAAGGCCTTTAAGAAGTTTTTTTGATTTTTATGATATTTTTTGAGTATATCTTTTCATCTAATAAGCTGTAGTTTAGTTGACAGTTTATTAAGATTTAATTTTCAGTTTTAAAGTTTTGGGTTATAATCATAATTTCTGATATAAATTATATCATAAAGTAATAAAATAAATTATATCATAAAGTAAGAAAACTTTTAGATTGGCTCTGATTTGATTTATAAAGTTATTTATTTTTAATTAATTATTTTTCACAGAAATTTGTCAAGCAGCTTGTTAGACAAATATTATTACATATATGTAACAAGATTCCTGATGAACTTACACCTGTGGATTTTGTATATCTTTTGAGGAAAAATTGTGAAGCTATTGCTGTATTGGATACATGGGAAGAGGCAGTGCAAGAAATGCCAAAAGAATTTGAATTTGGATTAATCAGTGGACATCCCTTAATGGTGATGCAGCAAATTATAATGAAGGTATTGAAGTGTTTTTTTCGTTTTGCTTAGAACATTAATTACACTTATTTACTATATTATAATTTATCTCATATCACCATCCCTTTATTATTATTATTTTATTATTATTATTATTTGACACCTCCAGGGACTCCAAAGACTCATCGAGGGAGAGTGTGCCAACAGCATCGAACGATTGGTCCCCTTCCAACTGCTAACCGTGCTCAAACTTACTTAACTGAGCCATTCGTAGCAGAGCTCTACCTATCAACCAACCTTTGCCGGCTATATTATGCCCAATAACGTATTCATGGCCATGCTATTTACTTAGCTTTCTAGAAACCTAAGTAATGCTGTAATAGGTAGTCTAATCTTGTCTTTGTAAGCTTGATAGTTTTCTGCAATTTCATGTATTCTCTGGCTGGTTTGTTTATCTTCTGGGATGAAAAACCAAGTTTTTGGGATAAAAAAAAAACCTGCCTTGAGATTTATATATGAAATTGGGTAATTTACTTTCATTTGAAAAGTCCTTTTAAAGGTTATTCACATTTCTATACAAGATTCAAATTCAGATCTTTCCAACCAAGGGCATCATTGAAGGATTTCATGAAGGATGTTTATAAAGTCTTTTCAACTGAAGGCTAATTAGTGAGCCTCTTAAGGTTTTTTTTTTATCTACAAGACAGACAAACAACCCAACCAGAGAATACAGTAAACAGATATATATATCTGTTAGTGCATTAATTAACATTAACAGTACAATAATATGCATCAAGAGACAGTGAAGATATTTTGCAATCTTATGCCTTCTAAAATCCAGAATATTATCAAGAACATCCAAAGAGAAGCTCTATTTAAGTTATTTATAACCATTGTGAAACTTGCTCAATAACAAAGGGAGATAATACAAACTTATTATATTTGAAAGAAAAAGTATTGAGAAAAATGCTTGTACTATCTTACAATCAAAATACTAACTGTATGAATGGAGACAATGAGGAACTATGAAACATGTTTCAAACATACTATCATTTATAAGAAGTTAGAGAATTGTGTGGTTTGGTCATATTTGGAGAGCAGATGGCCAGTTAATCATACAAGTGCAATGAAATAACATTCACAAGAAAAAGACCAAGAAGACTCCAGGCATCATCTTTAATGAAAGATCCAAGATCCACTTTACTCTACATGCTGCCTATGATAGAGACAGATGTAGAAATTTGGTGATAGAGACATCAGACCTAAATGGTACATTGAAGAAGACCATAGCATTAATTAAGTTTCTTTGAAGCCAAGTTAGACCATTGTGCCAAACATATAAGGGGAAGATGAATGAGATATTACTTAAATTTCAAGCAAATAAGAGCACTTTTAAATAATTCATTTAAGTGGCTTAAATTTTATATAGCTATATGGTTCTCTTCATTTCTCTTCCATCTCTTGAAAAAAAAAGTCATTCTCATATGATCATATCAAAATTTCTGAATACACCATTAAACATATAAAGTTCCAATAAATATTTTGAATATTTAGTTTCATTAGTTTTTATATATATATATATATATATTGATCCCATATATGAGAAGTTGAAGTACATATAAGCACATCAGTGCTGCGTGTGAAGTGCAAGTGAGAACTAAGATTAGAAGTTTATTGACTTTTTTTTTTAAGAGTTGAAGGTAGTTGTTTGGAAATATTTCACGAGGAAGGCTGTTCCAGAAGACAGAAGTGGAGGGAATAAAAGAGGATGAGGAGAAGCAGATTCAGTGTGTTTGCAGTTGCACAGTAAAGGAATGCTGGGCAGCTGCTACTCTTGTATTAACAGTTGCAACAGAAAGTTAAGGAATGATGGTTGCCAGCTCAGTGGAGCAATGACCATTGAAGTACCTGTAAAATAGACACAGTGCCAAAACATTGCACCTCTGAGATAGAGGTTAAAATGAATCTGTAAGAGCAGGATCATCAATGAGCAAAATTGATTTCCTCTACACATCAAGAATTTTTAGGGAAATTTTAGGTGCACCACCCCAAACATGTGAACAGCAGTCTAGCATGAGCAGATTAGGTATTTGTATATAGTTAAGAGTTGGTTTGGTATAAAATTGCATCTTAAATGAAAGAGAATGCCTAGTTTTTGGGTGCCAAGGAAGCTATTGATGTGAAATGTTTATGATGAAGAGACTGGAGGTAATTATTATTATCATCACATGACCCCATGGAGTCAAAGACTCATCGCAGGAGGTCCCTTTGTCATACACACAGCTCATCATAACGTGCCTTAAATACATTCAGATTCTCTGCAGACACCACACTCTCAGGCAATGCCTGCATTCCAATCATTCATGACTCTCCATGCAAAAAATCTGCTTTTCACTACCTTGCTCACACCCTCCTTATACAGCTTCCAGGGATGACCTCTTGTTCTTCCTCTGTCTCCACCATTTTTTGAAAAACCTCTTCAATGTTAATCTTATAACAACTCTTTACCAACTTACACCTCTCTATCACATTACCCCTTTTCCTCCTATCCACTGAACTCTGCAAATTGCATCTTCTCAATCTTTTTCACATACTCAGCATTCCAAAGATCAGAAACTATTTTGGTCAATTGCCTCTGGATCCTCTTCAACATCTCTTCCTTCTTTTGAAAAACAGGTGACCAAACCTGTGCACAGTAGTCCATATTTGGCTGGCTTAATCAAGGCCTTATACAAAGGAACCAGAATCTCTTTACTTCTACAAGTCAGTGTCATCTGCATTATTGCCAGAATTCATTGTGCTTTCCTCACAATTTTGGCAATGTGTCCTCTAAATTTTTGATTCTTATCTGCCATCACCCCCAAGATATCTCTTTCCTCCATCTCCAAAAATATATCCCCACCAAGAGTAAATTCTACATATGGTCTTTGTTTTCCAAATTTTAAAATCTTGCATTTCATAACATTAAACTTGTATCTTTACTCCCATGCCCATTCACTCAGTCTCTTCAAGTCTTCTTATAAGGTGACAGCAGCTGCTTTACTCCTTATAGTTCTACCCAATTTGCATCATCTGCAAACAACTAAATATACATATTCCAATACAAATCTTTCCTAATATCATTAGCATACAGGTTAAACAGCAGTGGCCTTAAAACAGACCCAAATACACCCCACTAGTGACTTTCTCTTCCATGATATTGCTCTCCCATATGCAACTTGATGATACCTGTCAGATAGCCAATCTCCAATCCAATGCACTAATATAATATCTGACCCCCATATGCTCTAATTTGACTATTAACTTATCATGTAGTAATTTATCAAAAGCTTTTGCAAAATCTGAGTATACCACTGTGTATCCATCTCCCTCATCCAATCCAGCTGTCACCTTATTCTAATAAGTAGATTACTAAGACATGGTCTTCCTTGCAAATCATTGCTGTGCATCAAAGATGATACCATGGTTGACAACTGTGGTATCAAAGATGATACCATGGTTGACAACTGTGGTATCAAAGATGATACCACAGTCATCAACCCAATTCTGGATCCTAGTTCTCACTAGCTTCTCCAGTACTTTAAACATAACACTTGGTGTATAATTTGATGCTTGAGTTCTGTCGCCCTTATTAAGTGGTACAATCTTCCTTTCCTTCCACTCCTTTGAACTTGACACCTTATTTAACCTTCTGACCCTTGGAATACATTTAATTGCTTCTACTAGATAGTTCTTAAATAGCATCCGAGCAGCATTTGATCTCCTTTTCACCCAACTCCTTATTCCATGCTACAGCTGCAAACTGTCTCTTGAGCATCTCATAATTGCTAGCCTTGTAGTTCCATATATGCCCTTTCCTCACATGACTGGCAGTTACCCAGGTAATCATTTCATGGTCACTCTCAACAACTGGAGACAGAGATTTGACACCTCATTTATAATAACATCCTTTGATGAGATGATCAAATCCAAGATCCTCATGTGCCCTCTGTTCTGTATTGTCTAGAGGTTGCTGTCCCTGAAAAACTCAAGAAATTCATTTTCTTTATATCTCATTACTGTCTTGTCATTCCAGTCTCTATTGCCATAATTAAAATCACCCATAACGATTATCCTTTTCCTATTTGCTTATACATTTCAGTGTCATCCTCCACATTACCAGGTCTATAGTAACATCCAACTAAGTATTTCATTCTATTCACTGCTACCTCACACCATACTGTCACAAAAACACTACTCCCCCCCCCCATCTCTACTGTGTATGGATGTAACTTTTTCTATCATCAATAGTACTCCACCTATCTTTTTACCCTTTCTATCTTTCCAAAAACGTTATATACCCTTCCATCTCTTTTTCCTGTCAGAATATCATCCTCATCCAACCATGTCTCACTTATTCCAACAATTTTTGGGTGAATAAACTCAATTAATGCAACCATTTCATTTCCTTGTTTTGGATACTTCTAGCATTTGTATCACACATAATAGCTCATTCCTGGATCTGTAAAAAGTGTCACCTTCTCCACTTACTAAGTATGACTTCTCCATTCCATACCTTCCTTGAGACATTTCTACTTTCTCATCTCAGGTCCTTCTTGAAATTCAACTGTTCTTCCTACATCTCAGGCTATCCCATTGGTTACAACGAAATCCGAGGCCATAGGTGTTCTAATCTTGCAGTCGTAGCCCTTCCTTCTTAACTTACTTTGGGTATCCCCACATGCATATACAGATTAACAGACTCATAATTTTTATGAGTGGTAGGAATCAGTCTGCATGGTCAGAAAACATTGGTTCTTAACAAATTCATGTTTCTCGGACAGTCAGTCTAATGAGATTTAAATTGTTCTATAATTTGCTTAATCTTCCAAGTTCAATTTTCATTCTGAAACACAAATTTTCTTCCGTTCACAGTCATCCTAATGTTTAAGGGATAAAGAATATATAAAGTACTTATCTACATTGCACTGGTTTTCGGGGTTCCTTCCGCCTTCCTTCGTAGTGGAAAACTTTGTTGTTCAAGGTTTACTGCCACATGGGAATCACGTGTATTCTTTGAGTCTGGTGCTCGCTTCTTCAAGAATTACATCGGTGCACTTTCCTTGCTGATGGCCCGCAATTTTATCTGCCGTAGTCTGCTGCGATGCCTTGCCGGGACCTACGGTAGTCAACTCCGGGAACATAGGAGTTGGACATCGTTGACCACTGAGGAGCACACAGAGAGAAAACCGGAATTTTCAGGATTCTTTCCATCCTTTCTTCGTAGTGGAAAACTTTGTTGTTCAAGGTTTGCTGCCACGTGTGAATCACGTGTATTCTTCAAGTCTGGCACTCACTTCTTCAAGAATTACATCGGTGCACTTTCCTTGCCGATGGCCCGCTGCGATGCCTTGCCGGGACCTACGGTAGTCAACTCCGGAAACGTAGGAGTTGGATATCGTTGACCACTGAGGAGCACATGGAGAGAAAACCGGAACAAACAAAATGGGAGGTATCCAGACCTGTGTTGCTGCATATATTCTCCCTTTCCAGCGCCCTCTTTTCGAGTTAGATTTTGCATATTCTGCCCTTCGATTCGTCCTCGACTGGGTGACCTCATTGCAACGCCATACAGGGCTTTCCATTTTTGGGAATGCATGCCTCTAGATATTTTCCACGAACTAGCACCCATGGGCGCTTACAATATTATGGTGATATTTGAGCGACCTTTGCCCTTTCTTAGGCAGTGTACTGACACTCTTGCATGTGTAGTTATAAATCGCTAGTAATTATCTTACATCTACAATTCTAATTTAGATCTGTCAAAACGCATACTAAATATTTCGTTCATCTTATTGATCATGATATTAATTCTTCTATGACATGAACTTAATTGCTGAAACGACAAGTATGCTCTCTTAGTGGGGCATATTCTGTTAGAATCTAAATGGTAGACTTCATTGTAAATGAGGTTGCCCATTTCAGATCTATCAGGGCTAAGGAGAATGGATGTCAGTTTAATGTGGCAAAATGTAAGGTTATGCATTTTGGGGTGAAAAGATTAGCAGCAGTATATCACATTGGTGGAACTTTACTCCAGGAGATTGATGAGGCCAGTGACTTGGGAGTGTTGGTGAATAAGGAGTTGAAGTTTAGTGGGCACATCGCAAAAGTGGCATAATGAATTACCTTTCACTGCCATATTGATGAGCAGAGATAAGCAAATTATTGTTCCTCTGTATCAAGCCTTGATAAGACCCCATCTTGATTACTGTGCCCAGATATGGTCACCTAGGTTTCTTCTTGATGAGGAGGAGGTTGAGAGGATCCAGAGGCGAGTGACCAAGATGATAGCAGGTCTATGGAATGAACCTTATGAAAACAGGTTGATGATTTGTGGGTTGCAGAAATTGGTTGATAGGCGGAAAAGGGGAGATATGATTGAGACATTCAAATTGCTGAAGGGTTTCTATAGGATTAATTCAGAGGATAATTTTGAGAACAGGACTGGTGGTGGTGGTAGGACTAGGGGACATCCATGGAAGCTGGGAAGAGTGTGGTTAGTAAGGATGTTAGAGCTGGGTTTTTTACTTTTAGAGTGGTGAATGAGTGGAATAAGCTGCCAGAGTCTGTTGTGGGTGCTATGACAGTGAATGAGTTCAAGGCAAAGTGTGATAGATACCGTGTGAATGTCGAATAGTTGTGATGGACATGATGTTTAGGGCCTCCCTCGATGAGTCTAAGGGCGCCTTGGAGTCGCCCATAATAATAATAATAATAATACATACTGCATTCATTGCACTGTACCATTTTTGAAAAATCCGTGGCATTCACTTTACTTGTCTTTTACGCTAAACTATATAATGAATTACCTTTCACTGCCATATTATATCAGAGCATTAACAAGAAATGCTGAATTTAATACCACCTTAGAAATTTAACCAAACACTGCATTCCACACTCACATATCTCACAGTAACATGCAATTTACAAATGAGACAATATCACTGCACATTTAAATATAAAATTTACTTTTCTTTTTGCAGACTACATGACAACCATTTTATTTGGATCTCATGGCTAATCTCTCCTCATATTCAAGTTTGATTTTCTTATCATGTTTGTCACTTCCTTGGCCTGAGTATTATATTGTTCATGCATCCACTCTCCATTTCTCTCTTTATGCTTCTTCCATGAAACATGTTTTTCATCTGTGGTTCCTGTTTGATATAGTTTGTTATTCACTTTATACCAAATCATGTTCTTGTTTGATATACAAAAGTATACAACTTCCAATTGCAACTAATAAATATTTCTTCACTAGTTCTCATGTATTAATGATATCTTGTTGTCCTTTCTAGTCTTTCATCCATGGAACTGCCATAAGCTGATTTCTAAGATTATTATAATCACCTGCCTTATAATACCTCATAAATTTCTTTCTCCTAGATACTTCTTAATTGTATGCATCCACCAAGTCAAGACTATGTGATCACTCTCCCCAACACGGGGACAGGTGTTATCATCTCAGTTGCGATCAGATCTGCTGATGCTATTACCAAATCCAAAACTTGTAAATCCTGTGTTCTTTCTAGCACATTTTGCCTAAAGCATTTTCCCTCAAGATCTCCAGAAATTGCATTTCATTATTATTGCATGCTGACACCATTTCCTCTTACTAATTCTTAATGCTGTGGTTAAAATTTCCCATAATGATCACTCACCTTGCACTTGCCAAACTCAACTGCCTGAACATCTCTTGCGCTTCACCTTCTGCGTTCTTTGGCTTATAGCAACATCCCACTAAATATCCTCCCCTGTCTACCTCTACCTCAGACTATATGCTCTCAAAAAAACCATTAATGCTATTCCTGCCAAATCCTTTACTCTGGCAGGAAACAACTCATCATTTATCGTAAGTCATACTCCACCACCAACTTAGTCCTTTCTATCCTGCAGAAATGTGCTATACCCTACTACTTCTACTCATTTCAGTGTATGAACCTCAACTATGTTTCACTGATCCTAATAATCTTTAGACATGCTGAAGCTATCAATTGATTGATGCCATTTGATCTCCTTCATTCCTGATATTCCTGGCATTCATATAAAAGAAACATCAATGTATTGACAGTGTTTCCATATCTATTATTATTCTCTGCAGACTCCATTGTTTCTGCATTACACCATATGTTTCCCCTTCACCTAAGTGACTATTCCCACAGGAGGCCATCCCTGCAACCATCCACTCTGTCAACTCTAATTTTCCTGAACTAACACCCTCGCTTGCCCATAGAACAACATTATCTCCAGATGCTTATGTCCTTCCTCATTCCAATGCAGTCTGTGTCTTGCATACAGATTTCTTCTATCCTGAAATACACTCCAGGTATCCACATAATCCAAGCTTCTCTTTTGACACATTCTCACTGTCATGGCATTCATCACTGATAACTCTTCTCCTCAGTTATGCATAATCATATCTGAATAACAAATTCACTATCTTCTGTCTTTCCTCTCACACTCTTCTGCTGTATAACCTCAAGCATTAACCTCAGGTCTCTCACCACCTGAATCACACTGCATCCCTGGGCATTCATACTCACCATCATAATCATCTCATCCACACTTTCACCTCACCATAGTCACACTGTCTGTTGTTCCTATAAGCAAGAGCTCCTGTGGTATTCTATTTTGTGCTCCACAAATCATTGAATCTCCTTTTTTCTTCCACTCTTTTTCATATTTTCATTTAATTATATCTGCAGGAAATTCTGTTCTAATTTTTTTTTTTTTTTTTGGTACAATTTTCTATATTTTTCTTCCTGTAACAATTTTATTTTAAATAAACATTGTATTTTTTTTTTATCTTCAGTCATTTAGGAGATATTGTTATGTTTCCTGTAACTGCATAATTATTCTGTATCTAAATTTAAACTTGTAAACTTTAACATCTCTTATTAGGTTCATTATTATTATTATTATTATTATTATTATTATTATTATTTTATTTTGTATTATGTAGCCAGTTATAGATTTAAGGAAGGCCCCTTGCTTCTGATGTGTATTACTATACTTCTCAATGCCTATAAAAGGAATTTGCTAGTTTCAAATTATTCAATAGCGTAGTCAGTTAATCTTAGCTTTCTTATTTTGGTGTGGATCTACATTATTCTTTGTTTATTCTATTCTTGTATTTAGATTGCCTAATAGAAGTATGCAGTTATTTTGTTTGTATTGTTAATTATTTGCTGAAGTTGTTTCTATAATTCTGATTCTTCTTCATTTTCCTCATGGCATAAACACCGAACATTGTCATGTTTCCTTTCTGCATTTTTAATCTTGCTTCTATTATTCTTTCATTCCAGTATTTATTGCTAATTATAATTAATTAATATATTAGCTATCTGTTATATTCTTTTGTATTTTATCAAACAAATAAAAAAATATACCTCACCTGTTTCTTGTACTTATGTGTGTGCTTTGTACTGTTTTTACTACATATTATTAGTTTTATGCTTTATGACACTTGAATTTATGATCATATAGGAAGTACCATAACAGTTGCTTAACTTGCTCAAAACACAATGAAAATAATAATAAGAATGCAACATTAAAATTGCCCCAACGATTATAATCAAGATGCTTGTGAGAACTTTTGCTGGCAGTGAGAATGCTTACAATGGGCACTCACTCACTAAATGACTGGAGCATTACATGCTATCCATTCTATATCTATCTTTGATATATATTTGATATATATATTTTTGATATACTGCTACATGACAAGCTCTTAAATAAATTGAAACAGATGGGATTGGATAACAGACTTCTGTGTTAGATCAGTGACTGGCTTTCAGATAGGTATCAGAAAGTTGTATATGGGGGTGAAGCATCTCGAAAGAGAAAGGTCACCAGTGGTGTACCACAGGGGTCAGTTTTGGGGCCATTGTTGTTCAATTTGAATGTTAATGATATTGGGTCAAGTTTAACTAGTGATATCCAGCTGTTTGCAGATGATGCAAAACTGGGGAGAGAGCAATGCACAGTCAGGCTGATGTTAATGCCTTACAAGAGGACCTGAATAGATTACATGAATGGGCAAGTAAGTGGAACTGTCAGTTCAATGTTGCCAAGTGTAAGGTTTTGAGATTTAGTAAGCAACAACGGGATGCAAAGTATACACTTGGTGGGGAAACTTTAACAGAAGTAGAGGAGATGAGAGATCTAGGAGTGATAGTGGACAAGGACCTGAAATTCCAGGACTACATTGCACAAGTTGTGAAGACATCACATCGAATAATGGTAATAATGATGCGGAGAACCCTGACATGCAGAAATAGAGAGGTTATGATTCCATTGTATAAGGCCTGGATGAGGCCTCATATGGATTATTGTGCAGAGATTTGGTCGCCAGGTTTTCATGGTGATTAGGATATGTTTGAAAGGGTACAGAGAAGATTCTCAAAGGTAGTCAGTGGTCTTTAGAATGTGGAGTATGAGTGCAGATTGAGAGAATGTAAGTTGCAGAGCCTTGTGAATAGAAGGAAGAGGAAGGGATATGATTGAGACATATAAGCTGGTCAGGGGTTGTTATCAGGTAGACATGGAAGAGATTTTTCATAGAATGGGAGAGGGGAGTAGAACAAGAGGCCATTGCTGGAAACTGTATAAGGAGGGTGTGAGCAAAGGAGCGAGAAGCAGGTTCTTTGCATGAAGAGTGGTTGGTGAGTGGAATGCATTGCCTGAGTGTGTTGTGGATGTGGGCACATCGAATCAGTTTAAGACGTGGCTGGATGAGCATTGTATGCAATAGTGAGTACCTCCCACGATGAGTCTCTGACTCCATGGAGGTCAAATGTTGATAATAATGATAATAATAATAATCTTTTTTTATTATAATTAATTACATAATATACCCAAGGAGTCCAAGAACTCATCAAGGAGTTGCATGTATAGACTTGAGGAACTACTGATCCATCAGTCTACTGTTGTAGTTTACAAACACCTTGGCTCATAGGCTTTATGCAACTCTAGATCCATCACAATCAAAAGAACAGGCAGGCTTTCAAAATGTCTTTAGCACAATATTCAAGTTGCATTGGATTATTAAACAGTGTAATGAATATCAACCACCATTATGTCTTAGTTTTATTGATTATGAGAAAGACTTCGTTCAGTAAAAACTTGTACAATACTTAATGATTATGAAACCAAAGTGGAATAGCTATATGTCAGGACAATCAAATCAGCATACATTAATGCAACATCATCATCATCATCACCACGAACCATGGGCTCACTGCCTATTGATGTTCGATGCCTCCTTTACTATCTTCTTCCACCTTTCTTTGTCCAGTGCACAGTGTCATAGTTTCTGTACACCCATTCCATACTAGTCCTTTATGTGATCTATCCATTCTCAGTATGGTCTACCTCTTCTGTTCACTCCATCCATAATGCCAAACATGAATGTCTTTATCTTCTGGTCCTCACTCATTCTGCAGATGTGTCCAAATAATTGCATCTTCTGTTTCATAATCTTCTGCATTAGATTCTCCTTTGGTATTATCTTCCAATAGAGCTCTTCATTTGTGACTTTCTGTACCGATCCTATTTTTAGAATCTTCCTGTAAGAAGTTCTTTCAAATGCCAAAATTATTTTTCCCGATTCCTTATTTATTATCCACATTTCAGATCCATATAGTACACTGCTAAAGATGCATGTTCATGTTTCCAGTACTCTTAGTTTTGTTTGCAGGCTGATCACTTTACTTTTCCAGATGTTATCCATGGCCTTCAGATTTGTTCTTCCCTTTGCAATCCTGATCTTTATTTTTTTTTTTGCAGTCCAAATCATATGTCATTTTACTTCCCAAATATGTGAATTGTTATATCAGTTCCATCCATTTGTATCTTGTTTCTTGTTCTCTCATCAAATACCTTTGTCTTTGTTTTTTCCAAGTTCATAACAAGTCCCAATCTTTTCCCTTCCTCATTTAACAGTTTCAATCTCTTTTGCCTTCTTCAATAATAACGATATCATCTGCAAATCTCAAATTGTTAATTCTCATCCCATGCACTGATATTCCTTTTGCATCTTCCTTCATTTTATCCATTGCTCTTTCTAAATGTGCAACGAAAATGCAATGCATTGCAACAGCAGCAATTTATTTCAATGAAACATCTCTACTGTGGAAATACAGAGGTATAAGACAAGGTAGCAAAACTATTCACAGCATGCCCAGAAGAAATATTCACACATCTTAATTGGGAAGAAAAAGATCCAAAGATAAATGGAAGATATATAATTTGCAGATGAAATAGTTATCTTTACTTCAATTGTGCATGAATTACAGACTTATATCCATCAACTCCAGATTGCTAGCAAAACATTGCCTAAAGGTAAACCTAAAGAAGACCCATGTTATGTTCAGTAGCTATGTCTAACCAGAAATAATAAAAATCAGTAATGATGAAACAAGTAGATCATTATATATATAGTTAATTTTCCTTTTACACGGCTTTTTTTTTATTTATTTTTTACACAATTTTTAAATAGCATGGTTTAGAAAACAGAAGCAATTCTATTTTTACATGATATATTTTGATTTTACATGGTTCAAATGGTGCTTATTTTTAAAATTTCTCTTTGAATTCAGTTCTGTTAAAAAGGGTATTTCCATTATAATTATCATTTCCTAGAATTGGACATATGTACTTAAACTTGTTTGGTGAACCCCCTTGATGTTTTAAATATCAGGGATTACTCTATGCTACAGAATGTAGACAATTGTGGTGACAACAACAAAAAAAATCAATTTTTGTAATTATGATTCCCCGAAGTTAAGCCGACAGATGATCCGTTATATTCACTTGCCATTGGTTCCTGGAAGCAGAAGAGTGCTATTCTGATTCTTCGAAGTGAAGTTGGTCCATTACAGGAGGCTCGCCTATATAAAGCTGCTTGGAAGAAGTTAAGCTTTTTGCTAAACAATCATTCTTGTTTACAATTTTAAATATTTACATGGCTTGTGTTTTGTTCATGAAAGTTTTGTTTATGCAATAGAGTTATACAGGTATATATTAAATTTTGAAGTTTTGTATACCTGATATCAAATTATTAAAATCAATTCTTGATTATTTTCAGATAATTTCATAACATTACCCTATTAATCACGATGCCAGATAATTCAGTTAGACAGAAGAAGAAAAGAAAAACTATTTCTTTAGAAATTAAGATCCAAAATTTAGATCGTTTAGCAGCTGGAGAGGGTTCAACATCCTTAGGGAAATATTTTGGATTGAATGAAGCTACTGTGAGAATGATTTAAAAAAATGAAGAGGCCATTAGAAAATCTGTTCTTTATGGAACAAAATTAGGTGCCAAGTTGTCATCATATACGAGAGACATTATAAAAGTGAAGATGGAAAAGGCCTTAGTGATGTGGATAGAAGATTGCTCACAAAAAGGAATGCTTTTAGATGTAAATGTCATAAAACAGAAAGCATCACGGTTGTACAAACAGATTCAGGAAAAGGAGCCAACAACATCAAACAACAATTGTGATTTTTCTGCAAGCACAGGTTGGCTTACAAAATTTCTCAAAAGATACCTGCTTCATAATGTAAAAATAAAAGGAGAAGTCACATCTGCAGATGAGCTGGCAGCTAGGGAACTTCTTTCAAAACTGTCTAAAATTATTGAAAATGGTGGCTACACTCCTGATCAAGTTTGGAACGCAGATGAGACTGGCCTTTTTTGGAAAAAAATGCCAAGTAGAACTTATCTAGCAAAATCACAAAAAAGTGTTGGTGGATTTAAAGCAGCTAAGGATCGCGTGACTCTATATTTTGCAGAAATGCTTCAGGAGATTGTATATTAAAACCATTATTCATTAATCAATCCCTAAGACCATGGGCAGTGAAAGGTGTGGATTTTAACACTTTACCAGTGCACTGGAAGGCAAACAAAAAAAGTTGGGTTACAAAAGAAATTTTTAATGAACAGTTCCATTATTGTTTTGTTGCAGAAGTTAAACATTATCTGATGGAAAAAAACCTGGACTTTAAATTTTTATTGATTATAGAGGGTATGCCTGGCCATCCTGTTTTAGAACACACGAATGTGGAATTTTGTTTTCTGCCACCTAATACAACATTCTTAATAAAATAATAGACCAGGTGAGATTGCTACCTTCATAACTTACTACATAAGAAGAACATTCCAATACATTTTGGATAAATTGGATAAGGATAATTTACTGACAGTTATTGATGTGTGGAAGAAATTTTCTATTTTGGATTGCATCAAACTTGCTAAGTTGGCATTATCAGAATTGAAACCATCAACTTTAAATGCATTCATGCAGCATGTGTGAAAAAGAAAAGCCCTCTACTTTTGTATATAACTGAATATCCCAATATCATCAGATTAGCACATGCAGTTGGTGGAGAAGGATTTGATGATTTTCCATCTGCAGATATTGAAGAACTGATGGTTGACTAGTGATGACGAAATTATAGTAGCTGTCCTTGAGAATCTTGATAAAAAAGAAAAAAGTGATGATGGTGATGATGAAGAGATTCCACTCACTGTAGGATTAAGTAAAGAAGGGCTTCAAATGGCTAGTAAATTGCTAAGTCATTTTCTTACACGTGATCCAAATACTGAACGAGCTGAATAGTTTAAATGTGAACTGAAGTCATGTATGATGAAACCTTTCATCAACCTTCTGAATTATTGGAAATTAGTGCTAATTTAGTTCCTTTTACTGAAGAAAACGTTTCCTCATTGCAGTATAAACAGGAAAGCCAAAGTGTTTCAAGTGATGGAAGTGATTGAATTCCAGTCTCACACAAAAGAATGCAGCTACTGTCAGAAAGTGACGGTGAATAAAATTTAACTAATAACTGTATGTGCAGTGTATTTGAGCCTTTTCAAATTTCTGTTTTATTAGTGATACACTATTTTTTTAAGACAGATACATATGTATATACTTTAAATAAGTATTTAAAATAAAAAAAAAATATTCCATTAAAATTAAATAGAGTTTTATTCAATGATTTTCATATATTTTGTTTGAAAATAACATTGTTCGTATCGGGTTTTCACATCTGAATCATTCTTCTATTTTTTCATATGCACTATATTCTTTTTTACATGTTTTTTATTTATGTTATTTTTCAGGAACCAATCTACTATGTAAATGGAGAATTTGGTGTACTTAGGACAATGGATATCAATGGGACAAAATATCATGGATGAAATTAAAAGATGAATGATGCTTGGGTGGAAAGCATTTGGAAAATTACAGTCAACATTCAAAGGCCAATTACCATTATGCTTTCAAAGTAAAGTTTTTAACCAATATATTCTTCCTATATTAACATGGCTGTGAAACATGAACACTAAATGCAAAAAAAATTCAAAAATTAAGGGCAACATTTTAGTATGGAAAGAAGTATGTTTGGTATCACAACACTGGATCACAAAAGGAATATGTGGATAAGAAATCAAACCAAAGACTCTAATATCATAGTGAAACATCTTATTTGGTAATGGCTGGACATATTGCTCAGAACAACATATGTTTCCATGGTAAGACCACAATATGCAAGTCCCACATTATTCAAACCAACATGCAGCATTGTCTTCATTGGTGCAAAGAGTATGTACAGTGGGATGTGGACACTTGGAAAGCTGTGTGATGGAGTGAAAAGCAGATCGCTGGGTAAGGGTGTGGCAGATGCTCAGTGAATGTCTCTTGCCTGAGTGCATAAACCTGTTTTTCCTGGTTTGGTCTCGGACCTCTATTTGTGGTGCCACAAACATTGAACTCCAAAAGGTATCTGAACATTCTGGTAATGCAATGCTTCCTACTTTGTGGCATTTCTATGGAACTGACCATTGTCTCTTTCAACAAGACAATGCACCATGTCATAAGGCTGCTTCTGCAACTACATGGATTGTGAACATCACCACACTTCACTGGCCTTTACAGAGCCCCACCCTATTGAACATTTGTGGGATGAACTGGAGCATCGGGAGAAGTCAAGGGATATCAGCAGCCCCACAACAGTCCAGGACCTCATTACATGCCTACAGGAAGAATGAGTGAGAATTCCCATTGCTTGCTATTATATGCTTGTGGAAAGTATGCCCCATATAAAAAAATTTCTACACACATATATATATATATATATATATATATATGAGAACAGAACGGAACCATCAGAGTTAAGAACTGTGATGGTTCTGTTCTGATGATTCTGGCCTAAGTCAAAAAAAGGTTGCAAGTCAGCAACCTCCATATGAACCTTAAAGTTATATTTACAACTGACATGCTTGAATGCTAACATGCTAATTTAACTCTGTTTTATAGTGAAATAATACACTGTACAAATTATAACATAAAATTACTTTAATAATTGCCAGTAAAATAATTAACTGGAAATTCATGCATTAAGAGTAATGTTCTCAAAGTTCTTTCTGTATTAATTGGACAGTACATTGTAGGGGATAGGATAGGCTGTGTTAGGAACAACTAATTCTTCAAATTCAGGAATTGAAACAAAGCACTCTGAGAACGATTCACCAGGTGCATAATTTGTGGAAGTTCTAATCTCATCTTTAGAGAGTGAGATAAAAGCAGAAGTGGACTCCTTAAAATTTTTTTTACATTATTTAAGCTTGCATAATTCTGTTTACTTTGCTAAATTTATTGTTAAAGGGTCCATTTCCTCAAGCAGCTGAACTGCCTTATTTATTTATTTTTTTCTTATATTGTTCCCATACGTGAGAGGTCTAGAGACCGAAAATCTCAATCATGGCACATCAGGGCCATGTGTGGGGTGCAGATAAGGACTGATATAGAAGCTTATTGATGTATTGATGTTTTTTTGAAGAATTGCAGATTGTAGTTTTTTGGGAATACTTCTTGAAGACTGAGGGGTAGACAGAATAGATTAATCATTCTTATAGGAATAAGAATGATTAATATTAATATTAATCATTCTTATGAACAATTTGTTTTCTGCATTTAAGCAAAAGATCCTTTAAGTCTTTAGAATTGTATTTCAATACAAGGGATAAATATTATTATTTGATAAATAAATATTATTTATTTATCAAATCATTATTTGGTACCAAGTAGGCAAATAATTTCTCTTTGCTAAACTTTTAGTAGATGAATGAGTAATACCATATTGTGATCATTTCTGGATAAGTACAAGTACATGTATCCCTTGCTGAACGTGGTTTTGTTTAACACAGGATTTGATTACTGCTGCAAAATTAATTGCGGCAATCCCTTGATATACGCGGCAAGAGTTTTGATTAACGCTCCTTTAATCCTGCGGAGTTCACAGCTGATCTGACAAATACATGCAAAATGTTTAATATAAATATTCTTACACAATTCAGTGTAAACTTGGAGGTCATGAGTAGTGTGCATTCATATGTTATGAGTGATATTCCGCACTGTTTTTTTGCTGTCAGTTTGGTTTAACACATGTTATGTAAAGGTTTGTGATATTTCACAGTAAATTGTATCTGAGAGATACCGCGACCTCCGATGTCAGTATAGTATGATTTAGTTTTTTTTTTTTTTTATTCTTTGTTCAATAATTTCTAGATTGTAACTGAAAATAAATAAACCATCATGTATTACTGAAATAGAGAGCCAAAGGCTTATTTATCATACATGTCCTCTAGGAGATGTGCTTTACATTATGGAAAATACTAAGAGAAGTGATCTGCGGCTTACTCCACCTTTACTACGAGTTGCCCATAAGGTTGCTTATGCTTGCATCCGCCGAAACTTTTAGTTTCTATATATTTGGCATGAAACTCTTGTAGTTTCTATATTCGGCTATGAAATAATGTTGGATTCAGTATCCACTTAATTTGTACCATCATGTATTATATTTACAATGTTTTTTCTTTATGTTTTATTACTTGTTTGCCAAGGTCTTGAGAGTCATTTTGCTCTTGGGACCATCTCATTCATGATTTTTTCTTATCGGCATAAAATCGTAGAATTTATGCCGATAAGAAAAAAACTAACTCTTGAAATGGCTCTTGATAAATTCTTTTGATAAAAAAAAATTGCAGTAAATAATGTAGATACAAGCATTTATTAAACATTTACTTTGCATTCATTTTTTATTTTTCCTGAAAGAGTACCATATATAATGAACTATTAATACAGTAATTGATCATGAATGAATTGTAGTTTTTACCGTTGATTATTAGATTTGATTAACATGATTTTGATATACGCGCTAACATCGAGGGATTAATTAACCATGTTAATTGAGGGATACCTGTAGTATGTTTTTTTTTTTTTTCATGTTACTTAAATGTTCATTATACATTGTTGAGCACGATTCTATTGATAAGAATAAATAATGCACATATAAAAATAAAATAATTGACTGAAAGAGATAGAGAGAGATGTATCTGAAACTGCACTTATGTTTGTTATGTAAAATATTAACTTCTTAAAATTTATATACAATGCTTACAACATGAGACTAATATGCACTTACAAAGAAAAGAAAACTGTCATTCACTCATATTTGGTGAAGAAATATGTTTATTTTTCTCTTTTAAAATGTTATCATCTGCACAAATTAAATTGCATTTAATTGGCAAAAAATAAATTCTAATACAGCAAGTTGCCAGAAATAGTTTATTTGTGCACTGTGCAAAAAAACTTTTAATTTTATAGTACAAATTTTGGTGGTTTTCTATTACTA
Organism: Typopeltis vanoorti; assembly: GCF_054136105.1. Lineage (NCBI taxonomy): Eukaryota > Metazoa > Arthropoda > Arachnida > Uropygi > Thelyphonidae > Typopeltis > Typopeltis vanoorti. Next base: position 26,033,052 of record NC_143564.1, on the reverse strand, counting down.
AATGCAAGAAGTTGGAAGACACATTCTATCCATCTCAGTTTCTTATTCATTTCACATAAAAAGCATTCTGTATTAGTTTCATATAAAATTAATCTTTCATATTCCAAACAAATGATGGGAAAGAAATCAGGCATCTTTCTTTCTTTCCCATCAATAATTTTGTTTTTCTGTTTATATTTTAAATTAATAGTTTTTTGTTATTTATTAATTATTGTTTTATGAAATTCGTGACATGACTGAGAGCACTAGTATTATAATAATGAAATTTACAATATTGACCCATGATGCTGCCACTTTATTCATCTCCAGATTACAGGACCATATTATTCTAGGAGGGCCTCTACTATTTGGAAAACTCTGGTTATTTGAAGACACCATTTTTCAAGTTATTTGGATGACACATTCTCTGTAGTTTTCACAGTATAGCATTAAAGTTGTTTTGTGTGTATAAATTTAAATTTAAAAATTATTTTCTTGAAGTTTTATTCTCTTTTCCTTTTTTTTTTTTTTGACTAATTAACTTGTCTCATTTTTAGATTTATGAACCACTACTGAGAAGTGAATCAAAGATTTTGAGCCTTTCTGATAGCTCAAAACTAACTGCTGCTGGTCTTACTCAGTCACAAGTATGTACTTTAAAATTCATGCAAAATACAATATAAAAATATCATATTTTATGAATATCCTAAATTGGTTCTAAATCAGTAATAGATTTAGAATAGCCAGGGAAATTTTTATTACCTAGTTATTCTGGATCCATTATTGATTTTTTAGCATTATATTTCAATACTTGTCAAGCATGCTTATTATTATTATTATCATAATCATCAGACCTCCATTGGGTCAAAAGACTCATTTGGCAGGTCCCACTGTCACCCACAGCTCATCATAAAAGGCCTTAAATGTATGTGCTGACTTTTTGCTCCTCAGCCAGTGAATTCCACTTATTTATCATTCTCCATGCAAAATATACTCCTCATCCTCTTGTTCACATTTTTCTTATACAGACTCCACAGGTATCCCCCTCCCTCCCATATCTCTTCATTCTATGAAGAATCTCATTCACATGAATCTGGTAATTTGCTTTTTTTTATTTTTGTGATCGTTCTATGTTGGACTTGTTTTATACTAGTACCATTGATGTGTGGAAAGTTGGAAGATACAGTAAACATCCTATTTGAATATCTTTGGGACATTCTACAAGTCCTTTGTAGTCTTACAAAGTAAGACTACAAAACAATTTAAGTATAAGAAATTTATACCAACAGAAGATTAATAACTTTAGAAAAAATTCAAGAAAATGAAAACATCAAGAAAGAATGGAATAATATGAAAGAGATTATTACATCAGCAACATGTTAAAGTCTAGGGACACACAAAAAATACCATAAAAATAAAAAATTATGTATGTGGGACAATGAAATAAAAATAATAACTGAAAATAGAAAAAAGCTGGTCTTTAAAAGACAGTTAAATAGCAAAAAAAGCAAAAAGATAAAATTGAATATAAAAGATGAGTAACCAGGGCCATCGCCAGATTAGATTACATCCTGAGGCAAACATTTAAATATCGCCCCTGATGGATTATAAGACAAAAATATAAGAAAATCTCCAATTGCTATTTTGTTTTTATTACAAGAGAAACATTAATGCAAAACGATTACATAATAATATTAATTAAACGTTTGCTCTACGGGAATATCGCACAATAAAACTGTTTTTCTAAATTTAAATTATAAGCTATGTCTGCCTCTATCGATATAGTTGCTAGACCAACCAATCTTTCTTGGGTCACTGCTGTTTGCAAATAATTTTTAATCAGTTTAAGCTTGAAAAAACTTCTTTCTGCACTTGCTAAGCTAACAGGAATTGTTAGCGTAGTGACAGTGCCCACTGCAATATGGCTGAACGAGCATCCTTATTAAGTCGCACCGTGAGGCAGGCTGCCTCTATGCTACACCCTGTCGATGGTACTGTGAGCAATAGAGAAACCAGAAAGAGACACAGAGAAAGCTGGGAAAAATTTGTATCATACCTAGAAAATGATATATACAAAATAAGACCTGATGTGTTTAAAATAAGGTACATAAATGCAGATATAAAAGAAAATACAAACATAAATTGTGAAATATATTTAAAAGAATTCTTGGATTATTTTGCAGATCTTTGGACAGATAACACAAATATAAAATAAATTACACCAACTTACAAAATGCTTACAACTTACAAAATGCTTTAAATGATATAACATTGAAAGAATTAAAGGACAACCTAAGTAAAATAAAAAAAAATAGTAAATCAGTTAGAAAAGATGGATGCAGGTTTTTGTTTAAAATTACTTATAGAGAAAAGAAGAGAATTTAATTTGGAAACTCATCTTTTGTTTACTGATTATGAAAAAGCATTTGACAAAGTAAAAAGATATATACTGTTTGATATACTACAAAGTAAATGCACCTAATATTTTGCTACGTGCAATATTAAATATACACAAAGATAATGAAATAAAAATAAATGAAAAAATGTCTGAAAAACGATCTATAATCCAAGAAGTAAGACAGGAAGGGATGCCCTCTGTCTCCAACACTTTTTTATATTTATATTAATAAAATAATAATAATGGGACACCTTAAATAACCCAGGTATAGAAATTTCCCAGAATAATAAAAAGAATATGCTGTTAGTTGCAGACGATCAGGTAATAATATCAGATAAGGAAGACAATTTACAATGAACAATATATAATTTAAACATTATAATAGGACAGTTTGGAATGAAAATATTCATTGATGAAACTAAAACAATGGCATTTTGTGGACTAACTCCAGTTAGAAGTAAAATAGTTATTAATAATAAAATAATAGAAGAGATAAATACTTTCGATTGTCTTGGATGTGAAATATCATATGAAGGAGATTGATTGATTCATCTAGTGTAAACATATAATGTATTTGATACCAAAAACTTTACCAATAATGTTCCATTACCTGATATCATCAACAATTAATAAAATATAAACCAATTGGAAAGACAAGGTCAGGTAGACCTCAAAAGAGGATATTAGGATATAGATAATGAACCTGTATGAAAGAAGAAATGAAAAAGAAATATTCCTCAATCCCTTTCTCACCATGACATTACAGAATCCTTTGTTCTTATGTTCTGGCAGTGTACTTTCTATAAGCCCTTCTCGACACTTGATATTTCAGTTAAATGGATGTCCGGCTCCTTTTCTTTTTCCTCTTCTCTCCAAATTCTAGATGACCAAATCTGACTACATCTGCATTGTTGTGCATAGATACAATGATTCCTTGCCCTTATTTATCAGTGTCCTGCTCAATATTGAAATGGTTCTTGTCATCTTCACTGTTGTACACTTTATGTCCTTTAAACTGCAATTCCCTCTCAGCTTTCACTTCAAGATCTCCTGCCTCTTTGATTTTCTATAGTACAGTGCTAGCAATATAGTGCTTTGCCCTCTACAATGTTGGGTTGGACTCATCATAAAGTAATGCCCCATTGATTTGCTGTTTTTTCCTGTTTGAATCTATATGACAGTATATTTATGTCTCTATATTTATATGCTTCACTGTTAACAATTCCCCAATTTTACATCATCTGTAAATAGTTTAATATCCACCCTACGCCCAGTTTTGGGGAAAAAAAATTTATTAACTAGTAATGAAATGTTTATTGTATTTTACTATCATCTAATCCTGTGCATGTTTTTTTTTTTTTAATGATGATTCTATATGCAAGAGGTTTCTCAACCTGTACTACATTAGTATGGTAGATGGTCAAAAAGTTTAGGATAAAGAAGAAAATTGTTCACATTGGATTTGAAGACTTCAAATTTGAACATCTTTAGAATATTCTAGTTGGAGATATATATGAATGAAGGTTATTCTATAAATGATCACCTGAAAATATGTTGAGTAGCTGCTGCATGCATTTTGCAGATGTAAAGATTGGGGGAATTGTTATTATTGTTATTATTATTATCAACAGACCTCCATGGAGTCAAGAGACTCATTGTGAGAGGTCCCACTCTCACATCTACAGCTCATTGTATCTCAACTTAAATGCATTCACTATTCCTGCTCTCACCACACTCTTAGGCAATGCATTCCAATCACTCACCACTCTCCATGCCAAAATTCTACTCCTCATCCCCTTGCTCACACTCACATAAACACCTTATACAGCTTCCAGGGATGTTCTCTCGTTCTCCCCTTGTCTCCAATTCTATGAAAATCTCATCTGCATTAATCTGGTAATTACACCTTACCAACTTATACATCTCGATCATGTCTCCCTTCTTTTTGAAAATCAGTTGACCAAATCTATGTACAGTAATCAATATGCAGCATGATCTAAGTCTTGTGCAATGAAATCAAAACATCCATACTTCTACATGTCAGTATTCTCTGCATCATTCCCATAATCCACTGTGTTGTCCTAACAATTTTAGCAAAATATCCATAAAATTTCAAGTCTCTATTAACCACAATGCCCAAATCCTTCATCTCCTCCACCTCCTTCAAAATATCCCCATCAATCTTATACTCTGCATCCCATCTTTGCTTCCCAAATATTAAAACTTTACTTTGCAACATTAAATTGATGTCCCTCACACTTGCCCATTCAAACAGTCTATGTAGGTCCTCTTGTAAAGCTACAACATCTACTCTACTTCTCATAACTCTCCCCAACTTTGCATCATCTACAAACAACTGTATAACACCATTTAAGCCCTTTCCAATGTCATTTACATACAAATTAAACAATAATGGCCCCAAAACAGACCTCTGGGGCACACCACTAGTGACTTCCTTCTTCTTGGATATCACTTCCCCATACACAATATTATTGATGACACTTGAGATGAGAAGTAGATATAGCCATGGAAGTATTTATATAAATCAATGTAGTTGTTTTCTGTACCGAATCAAGTATTTTTTGGGAGCCCTTATGGACACTACCCCAAATATGAGAACAGTATTCAGCAGCTGGCCAGATTTACATAAACTTACATTAAGAGATATTTGTTCAGATGTAAAGTACATGGTCATTTCTGGAATGACTTCTAATGGGACTATATTGATCAAGTACATATAATAAACAACTATGTTATACCAACTAGTTTCACCAACTAAGGCTGTTGGCATCTTCAGGGTACATAAATGATGTAAGACACTAAAAAGTAAAAACTGTTACAAACTGTAATCAACCGATTCCAATTATATTAGACAAAGAACAGAGCGTGTACAATACATGCATAGAGCGTGCATGATCTCACTTGTTGTTATTTAGGAACGTTCTATAGTTGGCACTGTAATTCAGTTCTGGAGGATCTTCCAGATCACGGGCAAGATTAGTCCTTGGTTCCTGTTAAGGTTTTGTATACAGCGGGCAACTGCTGTGGATTCTTTAAAAATTCGGGAACGGAAGTCCTCCTCTATGTAAGGAATTGTGCTTCTATTCCACTCTGTGATATGGTTCGTTCTTGAGAAATGAAAAGCTAACTCCGATTTTTCTTCTCTGTTATTATTGACATCACCAATGTGTTCTTTTTGCCTAATTTCAAGGCTCCTTGAAGTCTGGCTGATGTAATTCAAGCCGCACGAGCAGGGTATGTTGTAAACTCAGCATATTTGAAGAAAGGATGGCTATCTTTTGGAGATCTTAAGAATTGCCTAATCGTTTCTGTAGGTTTAAAGGCCACTCCTATTTTATGTGGTCTAAGGAGTCTTGCAATCTTATTCGAAACTGTCCCTAAGTATGGAATGACGATGGTAGAAATATAACGTATGTCATCTCGTTGTCTTTGTGGGGGATCAGAGAAAAGTATCTTGTGGACGAGTCTTCGAGGAAATCCATTTATGGTAAGGTTGTTAGATATCAGGGATAGTTCTTCCTGGAGGTCTTGTTGATCTGTTGTAAGGAGAGAGGCATGGTTCTTCAGCATGTGTACAATGCTAAGTTTCTGAGAAATGTGGTGGGAGGAAGTGAAATGTAAATAACGTCCTGTATTGGTAGGTTTGCGGTAAACTGAGAGGTTGATACCACCATTCGTTAGCTTCTTAATTAAAGTGTAATTGGTAATTGGTTATCTTTTTCAAGTTCTAGAGTGAATTTGATTGTGTGGTGTAAAGAGATGTAAAGGTGCAAACAATAAAGATATCGTCCATGTATCTCCACCATACTGTGGGTTTAGGGTCTGTTTGAGATAAGATTTTACTTTCAAAATCCTCCATAAAGAGATCAGCACAAGATGGAGAGAGGGGGCTACCCATTGCAAGGCCAGTCAATTGTAATATATGGTTTTATTCCATATGAAAAAGTTTGATGTTAAACAATGACGGAACAGAGAAGTAATATCTTGTGGGAGCAAACTTCCTAAAATGTTGATGACTTCCTCCACAGGGATGTTAGTGAATAGAGATGTTACATCCAGGCTGGCGAGTAGATCCGTATTGGAGATTGAGATGTTGTTCAGTTTCTCTACGAAATGTTGCGAATTTCATATATAAGTATCCGAATTATGGATGCGTGGTTTGAGGAGACCTGCCAGGTGTTTAGATAACAGATAAGTGGGCGAATTGATTCCATCTACAATCGGGCGTAGTGGTATTCCATTTTTGTGTACTTTAGGAGCACCATATAGTCTTGGTGTTAGTGGATGCATAGATTTCAATCTTCGTTTTAAGTCTATTCACCATGTGACGTATTAAATCATTGGTGTCATTGTGATTCTTTAGTGTTGGATCTATGACTAGGACACGGTAGGTTGATGTATCCGATAGTAAGCTGTTAATCTTATCTTCGTAATCACTGGTGTTTAAAATCACTGTGGAATTTCCATTATCTGCCTTTAATATGATAATGTCTTTCTTTTTCTTCAAACTATACAATATTCTTTTTTCCAGAGGAGTGATGTTTTTGTTAGGAGTTCTGGAAGATGAGAGGATGATACTTTTTAATCTAATATCATTAGCTATGGGTTCCGGTAATGATGAGACTGCCTTTTCTATATTACAGATGATATCCAATTTAGGGACATAATCAGGTGTTATCACAAAATTGAAACCTTTTTTTAAGTATGCTGATCTCTGGTTTTGTTAATACGTGATCCGATAAATTAAAAATAACTTTGTTATTTGGTAGAGAAGGTTTTGACTTAAAACATTTTGTATAAAGATTGTTGAATTTTTTTATTTGGTTTCGTTTGCTTGTTTTAAAGGCTTTATCCTTGCTAATATTGACCATTCTGTCCAAAAGTAACCATATATCTTGGTCTAAAGTACTAGAGATATCGTCATAAATCTGATAACATTCTAAATCTATTTGACTTAAAAGAAATCTGGTATGCTGTATCCGTTCGCATAGAAGTGCCAAAGATGTTTTAAAATAAATATGTTTCACTCACTTGAATGGAATTGTTCTTTTAAAAATAGAAACTTTGGAATAATCTTGTTGTTCTGACATCTCTTCAAAAAAGTGAGATGATTTAAGTTTGGCCTTTTTACACTTAAGGATTTCAAAACAGCATACCTTTTTTTTGTTTTCTCCATGGATTCTATCCATGTTAAAAAACGTTTAATTTTCTTGACCATAAAAGCTCTTGTGACTATATTGATCAAGTACATATAATAAGCAACTATGTTATACCAACTAGCTTCACCAACTACTATAATTGGAATCTAATATAATTGGATCGGTTAATTATAGTTTGTAACTTTTTTACTTTTTAGTGCCTTACATCAGTTATTATATTTGTAAATTTAGGGACACAAAAACACACATGTTGAACAGATTATTTTATCAATTACTAATAAAATAAAATTTGACATTTCGACCCCTATATCGAGGTCATCATTGGAAGAATACAACTGTATAAGGAACCAAGCTACATGCTCATGCCCTGTATACCGGTAAACTAAATCTACGTAGTTAATAAATCCTTTTTCCTAGCCTGACCTCTAGTGATAAAAAATAAAAAAATAAATAAAATAAAATAAAATAAATTAATTAAAAAAAAATATATATATATATATATTATAAATAAATAAATAAATACAACTACAATAAACTGCTAAAGTCCTCATGTATTGATATTCTTCTGGATAGTTCTGATTGTTATAAAATGATTTCTTTCAGTTGCTGTTGAATGTTCCAAACACTTCATCAGGTTGTCTTCTTGTAGTGGGATTTTTCTGAGGCTAGTTTAGGTTGTTATACAGGTTGTAGCTGGGTCCTCCACATTCTTGAAATCGTTAGGCCATCATTTTTGTTGAGATTTGGGTTGTGTTTGAGCATTTCACATGACTCTTTAAATTTTCTCTCAAACCAGGTTTTGGTGCGGTGTAGTGACGTGGTATTTTTCCAGTCAATTCTGTGGTATGTTTGGAGTGCGTGGTCAGAAAGGCCGGTTTTACCAAAATGGAGGTATTTAATGTGTCGCTTGTGTTCGTCTTGTCTGATTGGGATAGTTCGCCCTGTTTCCCCTACGTATGGTATGTTGCATGTGCATTGTATTTTGTATACCCCTGGGTGTGCTAGGTGTGGAAGAGGATCTTTAGAAGAACTGAGTAGGTGTCTTAACTTATTTGGGGGTTTAAAGGTGGTTTTAATGTTGTATTTGCGAAGTGTTCTGTCTATTTTTTCAGAAAGGCCTCTAACATAAGGAATGGCAATAGCATTCTTGAAATCTTTTTTGTTCTTACTGGTATCTTTATGGAGGATCTTGTGAATAGTTTTTTTACTGTATCCATTTTTGATAAATGTTTGGTTAATGATTTGTATTCCTGGTTTAGAGCCTGTTCATTAGAACAAATAGTTAGGGCTCTGTGTTTAAGGGTGCTTATGACACCTAGTTTTTGTGTTGGGTGGTGGTAAGAATTTTTGTGTATGTATTGGCCTGTGTGTGTGTAGGTTTGCGGTAAACTGAGAAGGAGAGACAGCCAGAGGGAAGACGTGTGACAAGTGTGTCTAGGAAAGGAAGAGAGTTGTTTTTTCCCATTTCAATGGTGAATTGGATATGTTTCTGTTGTTTGTTTAGGTGGATAAGGAATGTATTTAGAGCTTCGTGACTGTGGGGCCAAATGGTGCGGTGTAGAGATGTGGTATTTTTCCAGTCAATTCTGGAAATATCAATAGTCGATAAGGAAATAGTCAATAAGGAGCAGCCAATTGCCTACAAACAATGTTAGGAGCAACCAACCACCATCGGATCACTGCTTGGTTATCAACCAATCAAACCACATTCTCACCCAAGGTGAACTCTCGCTGCTAAAGAAAGGTTTGAACTACGCCATTGCTCTGAGGTCAGTAAACAAACTTGATATCGTGTATCATATCGAGAGAGGTTTAAGATCCCTCCCCACCATTCTGGCTGATAAAATACAAATGGAAACATCGTGTATACTAAATTTAAACAAAAAACTAAGCACCAACTTACAAAACCGAAAATCTAGCCCTTAAATCCTTAAAAAATAACCAAGACATCATAATCGCGAAAGCAGATAAAGGCAATGCCACTGTCCTTTTAGACCATACAACATACATTGAAAAAATGAACCATTTAATATTCACCACAACACCTTCCAAATGGTAAACTACAACCCCACAAAACGTAACAAAAAGAAAACAACTGAATTAATCAAATCCATCCACACATGGCTCGAAGAAACAACAAAAAAATTAATACCTCAGTATGCCCATGCACGCCCAGAATTTATGGCCTGCCAAAAATACACAAACCAGGCACACCGCTTCATCCGATTGTTGAAGGAATTGACAGCCCAAATTATCACTTAGCCAAAAAATTAGCTGCCACACTCAAGGAATTGATAGGTCAGTCCCCTTCCTACATAAAAAACACACAACATTTCATTAATAAAATTAAAAACATTAGACTCAACGACCAAGATTTATTAGTCAGCTTTGACATAACTTCCCTTTTCACCAATGTCCCGATCATTGGCATGATCTTGCTCCTACAGAACATTTTTCCACATGACATCACGGCCCTCTTTGCCCACGTACTCTGCTCTGGATATTTCGTGTGGCAAAACAATTTTTACGTTCAAAAAGAAGGTACAGCCATGGGCTCACCACTTTCTCCTCCAATAGCTAACTTTTATATGGAAGACTTTGAGCAACATGCTCTAGAGACTGCATGTCTAAAGCCCAAAATTTGGCTCAGATACGTCGATGATATTTTCGCCATTTGGCCCCACGGCCGCGAAGCTCTAAATACATTCCTTAGCCACCTAAACAAACAACAGAAACATATCCAATTCACCATTTAAATGGAAAAAAACAACTCTCTTCCTTTCCTAGACACACTTGTCACACGTCTTCCCTCTGGCTGTCTCTCCTTCTCAGTTTACTGCAAACCTACACACACACACAGGCCAAAACATACACAAAAATTCTTACCACCACCCAACACAAAAACTAGGTGTCATAAGCACCCTTAAACACAGAGCCCTAACTATTTGTTCTAATGAACAGGCTCTAAACCAGGAATACAAGATCATCAACCAAACATTTATCAAAAATGGATACAGTAAAAAAAACTATTCACAAGATCCTCCATAAAGATACCAGTAAGAACAAAAAAGATTTCAAGAATGCTATTGCCATTCCTTATGTTAGAGGCATTTCTGAAAAAATAGACAGAACACTTCACAAATACAACATTAAAACCACCTTTAAACCCCCAAATAATTATTAAGACACCTACTCAGTTCTTCTAAAGATCCTCTTCCACACCTAGCACACCCAGGGGTATACAAAATACAATGCACATGCAACATACCATACGTAGGGGAAACAGGGCGAACTATCCCAATCAGACAAGACGAACACAAGCGACACATTAAATACCTCCATTTTGGTAAAACCAGCCTTTCTGACCACGCACTCCAAACATACCACAGAATTGACTGGAAAAATACCACTGTTGGATCCTACTTCTTAATTTACACTTTGGATCCAACATGTTGGTCACTATGATGTTCTTAAACAAAATTATAAGTTGCTAGTTGATTTCTAATTCAATATAGAGAAAATTTATATTTATAGACTGCGCCACTCTATATCTGGATTAGTTCAAGAATTGAAGAAAAACCAACTCGCAACTATCCTCTTTTATATGATGTTATTATATATACTGGCCGAGTATATTTAATTTACTTAATTTTCCCGCTTTGGTTCAAATATTTTATGAATGGTGCAGTAAAAGAGATTCAGGCAAAATACAACTTTTCATTAACAAAAACAAACATTTAATTTTAAAATCATAAATTTTACACTTAACTTCAAATCAGTAATTAAGATATCACAATCACTTCTGCTTCTCCGATAAGTACAATCAAACTCTGACAAGATAAATCTGTTATCTCTATATCACAGTTTTTTCATAGTTCCTTAAGTTCCAAATACAATAAAAATTGCAGTAGTACCTCTTCATAAACAGACACTTTTAATTTTACGCTTCTTTTAATTCTCCGTGATAGTTACTTTTAACATCAGGGAATTCTAAGATGAAATTCACACACTTCTCTGAACAGAAATATTAAAGTTGGAATAATCTTACCGTTAATCTTCTTCCTTCATCAACATACACACAAACACTGTTTATAACTGTAAACACTTTTAACAATAAACAGCACTCATTAAAATAAATCTTCTAGCATTAACTGAATTAATTTACGGGCACAATACGTATAATCAGATGCTCTTGTATGAAGCATTACTGATTACTCTTGAATTAGGGCAATACACAATAATTCTTTAACTTGGGGTTTTATATGTACAGATGTTCATTCCTCCGGCATTCAAATAATTCTTTAATCACTATAATTCTAAACTCCGCTATCATTAAACACAACCCTGTTGCCTCTATTTATTCTCTAGTTACTTCTTGCTATGCTTCATGTTTCAGTGTGTCCTTGAAAGGCTGGCCCTGAAAATAAATCTCAACTAAAATATCGCTAGTCATTCAGTAGTCACTCAGCTATCTTCCGTTGCTTTATTTGTTATTCAGAAACTTATTAGCTAACTGCTTCTCAACTTGTAGACTTTATTTAGTTGCTTGAGTAACTTGCCGACTCACTATTATCGCACTGTGATAGCCGAATGCCCGATTCCAACCTAATGCGAATCCTTCTCTCTCTAATAAATCTCTAATGCTCTAAACTCCTAATGCTTAATTAATAAATCCAGCGTTCGTTGCTTATATATCAGTTTTCCCCCCTCAATTGCTCATGTCATTTCTTTCTAAAACTCTTTTCAGTAAACCTCACGTGGTGTTCCAAAACGTGCTTGCTCACTTACATACGTTTCCATGACAACAAAACAAAATATAATAAAATTGAGCTATTGCATAACGTTAAACTTTACAAACAGGAATAAATTGAGAATATTTACATTTCAAATAATGCGCAGTTAAATTATCAAATACAAGTTCTTATAATATTAAGATAGTAATAATTAAAATAGCTTAATAATATTTAATACAGTCTTTTCATTATTAATACATATATCTTTATTAAATAATTAAATATTAGATAAAATTAACGTAGTTATATGAATATTAAATTATAAAATAAGTTGTTTACATTAAATAATATTTACACAAGTCTTGCTTGGTATATGGTATATTATGTTAAATGTGAATGAAAAAAAAAATAGAAATATACAAAAAAATTTCATTCACAGTTTAACACCACATCCCTACACCGCACCAAAACCTGGTTTGAGAGAAAATTTAAAGAGTCATGTGAAATGCTCGAACACAACCCAAAACTCAACAAAAATGATGGCCTAACGATTTCAAGAATGTGGAAGACCCATCTACAACTTGTATAACAACCTAAACTAGCCTCAGAAAAATCCCACTACAAGAAGACAACCTGGTGAAGTGTTTGGAACATTCAACAGCAACTGAAAGAAATCATTTTATAACAATCAGAACTATCCAGAAGAATATTAATACATGAGGACTTTAGCAGTTTATTGTAGTTGTATTTATTTATTTATAATATATATATATATATATATTTTTTTTTTTTAAAATTAATTTGTTTTATTTTATTTTATTTTTTTTTATCACTAGAGGTCAGGCTAGGAAAAAGGATTTATTAACTACGTAGATTTAGTTTACCAGTATACAGGGCATGAGCATGTAGCTTGGTTCCTTATACAGTTGTATACTTCCAATGATGACCTCGATATAGGGGTCGAAACTTAAAATTTTATTTTATTATTAATTAATAAAATAATCTGTTCAACATGTGTGTTTTTGTGTCCCTAAATTTACAAATATGAGTGCTGATCACCGTGTAACCTTAAAAGAAAGTTACATCAGTTATGTACCCTGAAGATGCCAACAGCCTTAGTTGGTGAAACTAGTTGGTATAACATAGTTGTTTATTATATATTTTTTTTACAATTTTTTTTTTTTCCCATCCTGAGGAGGCAATAGAAATGTGTTTTTGGCAAGAGAAATTTGTTGTTTTAGAGTAATCCCAAGGAAGAGAAATCTCTGTTATCTACAGATTTTGGTATTATTAAAAGTAAGACTGGAAGAAAATTGTTCTTTTTTAGTGGGAAATAAGGTATGATTGTGTTTTACTATCATTGAAATTGACAAGGTTGTCTGAACATTATTGAAGAATATTTGGGACATCAGAACATTTAGGGTAGTAGAGGTTGATGTTCTGGAGGTTTTGATGTTTTATGTAGCACAAAGTTTGTCAAATGAGGAGGAAGATTATTATTATTTTTATTCTTATCAGACCTCCATAGAGTCAGTGATTCATCCCAGGAGTTCCTCCATCACACATACATAGTTCATCATACTATGATGACTTGAATTTATTGAATGTCTCCACACTCACCACACTTGCAGGCAATGCATTCCAACTACCCACAACTCTCCACACGAAAAACCTAATCCTCACCTCTTGCTCACACTCTCATTATACAGCTTCCATGGATGACCTCTTTTTTTTTTTCCCTGTCTCCCTCCATTCTATGAAAAATATGATCCATATTAATCCGGTAATAATCCCTTACCAACTTATATAACTCGATCATGTCCCCTCCCCCATCTTTCTATCCACTAGACTCTGCAATTTTCATTCATTCAATCTGTCTTTCTACTCTACATTCTAGAGATGAGAAACTACCTTAGTCAATCGTCTCTGAACCTGTTCCAACATCTGTTCATCCTTTTGAAAACCTGGTGACTAAATCTGTACACAGTAATCTATATATAGTTTAATCAAAGCCTTATACAGCAGAATCATAACAGCTTTACTCCTACATCTCATTTTTCTTTGCATCATTCCTATAATGCGCTGTACTTTCCTCACAATTTTAGCAAACTGTCCCCAAAATTTCAGGTCTTTATCTACCAACATCCTAAAATTCCTCATCTCCTCCACCTCCTATAAGGTATCCTAACTGATCTTATATTCTGCATCCCATCTGTGCTTCTCAAACTTTAAAACCATACACTTTGCTACATTGAACTGGTAGCCTTATTCATTTGCCCATTCAGAAGTTTATTGAAGTCCCCTTGCAAGACTACAACATCCATTGTACTCCTCATAGTTCTTCCCAACTTTGCATCATCTACAAACAGTATATATATCACCATTCAAGCCTTTTCCCAGTATCATTTACGAGGGTGATCTAAAACATTTTGCCGATAGTGTTACTTACAAATCTTTCTGATAGTGTTGCCATAGATGGCAACACTACTGGCACGTTTTTTTTTTCTAAGTTGGTCATTTGTCATAAGCATCCATGTGAAATTGCAAGTCACTCTATCAAGTAGTTTGTTTTATACAGCTGCTGAAGCAAAAATGTTGTCTGTATCCCTTGAAATGGATAAAATTGAGTATCATACTGTTATAAAATCCTCTGTAAAGGAAGTTTCTTTTAAAGAAACTTCTTTGTAAGTTTCTTTGTAAAGGAAGGTTTAACGCCAAAAGAAATTCATTCGAAGTTCATAAAAATTTATGGGCACTCTTCTCCTTCATTTTCAACAATTAATAAATGGGTTGCTGAATTTAAACGTGGGTGTACCAGCCTTAAAGATGATCCATATGAAGGACATCCAAAAAGTGTAACAACACCAGAAAGCATTGATCAAGTGCATGATACGGTATTAGCTGACCAGCGAGTCAAAGTGCATGAAATTGCTGAGACTATAGGCATTTCAAAAGAATGTGTAGGATATATTTTGCATGAAGAATTGCAAATGAAAAAGCTTTGCACAAGATGGGGCCGTGCTTGCTCACAGCAGATCAAAAATGCACTCACATGAAAATCTCTGAACAGTGCTTGGAGCATTTTAACAAGAATAAACTTATTTTGTGCATTGATTTATTACTACGGATGAGATTTGGATTCACTATTACACACCAGAATCCAAACAGCAGTCAAAACAGTAGCCAGAAGCCAGTTGTTCAGTGCCAAAAAAGATAAAGTCAGTTCCATCAGCAGGAAAGATCATAGCATTGGTATTTTGGGATGCTAAAATTTATTAATTATCTTGAAAAGGGTAAAACAATAACCGGGAATATTATTCCGATCTTTTAACCAGACTAGATGAAAAAATTCGTGAGAAAAGACCTGGTTTTCAGAAGGAAAAAAATCATCTTTCATCAAGCCAATGCACCTGCCCACAAAGGTGTTTTGGCAATGGAAAAATTAAGGGATCTGCACTATGAATTGTTGGAACATCCACCCTATTCCCCAGATTTGGTTCAATCTAACTTCTATCTCTTCCCAAAACTAAAATTCTTTCTCGCTGGTCAGCGATTTTCTTTGAATCAAGAGGTGATTGCAGCTGTAGAGGAGTATTTTGCAGATCTTACTGAGAACCACTATAGGGACAGGATAATGGCACTGAAGCATTGCTGGAATAAATGTATTAGTCTTAAGGGAGATTATGTTGAAAAATAAAAATAATTTTGAAATTATAAATTCATTTTTCATTGTTAGGCCAAGAACTTTTCAGACCACATTAAACAGCGGTAGACCTACTTCTACACATCAGTGTAGAAGTAGGTCTACCGAGATGTTGAAGGATGAAGAGATGAGAGAAGGATGAAGAGATGTTGGAAAGGGTCCAAAGGCGACTGACTAAGGTAGTTTCTGACCTCTGGAATGTCGAGTATGAGGAAAGATTGAAAAGATGTAATTTGCAGAGTCTAGTGGAGAGAAGGAAGAGGGGAAATATGATAGAGACCTACATGTTGGTAAGGGGTTGTTATAGGATCAATGGTGGAGAAGTTCTACAGAGAATAGTGGGAGATCAGGGGAGAACCAGAGGTCATCCCTGGAAACTGTATAAAGAGGGTGTGAGTAGGGGAGTGAGAGGCAGGTTTTTTTCATGCAGAGTTGTGGGTGATTGGAATGCCTTGCCTGAGAGTGTGGTGTCTGCAAAGAGTTTGAATGTGTTTAAGACACAGTATGATGAGATGTGTGTGAGATAAACGGACCTCCTAGATGAGTCTTTGACTCCATGAGGTCTTGTTTAATAATAATAATAATATATAGAAAGGAGGTAAATGCCACTTGGATCAAGAACTATTTAATGGCATTAATGTTTGAATGTATTCCAGAAATCAGGAAGTTAAATGATACAGGTGTAAATATATATATATATATATATATATATATATTGATTCAATACATGAAAGGATGAAGGACCTTTAAGAACATCAGTGCCATGTATCGGATGCAGAAGAGGACTGGGATAGAATTTAATTGATATAATTGATACATTTTTTTTGAAGATTTGTGGGTTATAGTTGTATATTTCATGAGGAAAGCTGCTCCAGAGGACAGGTGGACAGAATAAAAGAGGAAGAAGAGAAGCAGGTTCATTGTGTTTGCAGTTATTATTATTATTATGAATCAAGCCTCCATGGAGTCAAAAGACTCATCGTGGGAGGTCATCTTAACAAACACAATCTATCATACCACTCCTTGAACTCAGTTACTGCTCATGCCCTCACCATTCTATCAAGCAATACATTCCACGCATTTATTATGCAGTTTCACAAGAAAGAGATGCTGGGCAGCTGTTGCTCTTGATTAACAGATGCAGCAGTGGAGGAATGATGATTACCAGTTCAGCAGAGCATTCACCATTGAAGTACTTGTAGAATAGACACAGTGCCACTGTGTCTATTCTACAAGTTATCTCAGCTCACATACCCTTATCTCAGCTCACATACCCTTACTTAGGGTAAGGGTATGTGAGCTGAGATATTTTTTGGGAGGGAAAATGCAAGACTGTGTTTTGGTGGCATTGAACGTAGCAAAATTTCCCTTGCTCCATTGAAGGATAGTATGTAGATCTATAGTGAGATTAAGCATGCATACTGAAAGAAGAAGAAAAAGAAAAAGACATGAAGTAAGTATAAGATAAGCAGTAACAGTTGACTATTCGAGACTGTTTAAGGAATATAAAGAATGGCTAGAAAAGTGACTCAATTGTCAATGAAAACAAAGATGCAGTATGCATATCTAAGGACTAAATTAGCCCTTAGACTTAAAATCATGTGAGAAAAGGGTGCACATAATCTTCACTGTTACTCATTAACTATGTGGATGACAGTACGAAGAAAAGCATAATATGATAATTGATATCAAATATCAGTTACTTATCAATTACGTAATATGAAATATCAACACCTGATATGCAAATTGGAGAGGTTAATCTCAGCTCTTTATTGTATGTAAATGATGTTGCACTCTTAAATAAATCCAATACAGGTCCTCAAGTTAATTACTTGAATAATTGCTATAACAAATTTGTTATGATAAAAAAGACAGAGACTATGAAAATAGGCAGGAACACTAAAAATATCAGCTGCATCCTGAATGGGAAACCTATAGAACACATAAAACATTTCACCTGTTTAGGTACAGTTTATAGTGATAATAGTAAATTAAATATTATTATTATTATTACACCCTTCATGGAGTTGGCTGACTCATCATGGGGGGGTTCATTCAAGTAACAACATATTTATCATAATAAATCTTAAAATCCTTAAAACTGTGTGCAGAAATAACATATTCTAGTGATGAATCCTCTGGATTAATTTGATAAAAACTCACTAACTTACATGTCTGTTGTATCACCTCCTATCCACCAAACTCTGCAATCCACATTTCTTCAACCTCTCTTCATAGCCAGCTTTCCAGAGTCCTGATATTGTCCAATGGCTTCAGTGTTTCCATATAACATTGAAAAACAGTTCACTAAATCTGAGCACAATAGTCGAAGTGTGGTCTGACCAGTGCTTTTATAGTGGTACAACCACCTCCTTATCCCTAGATGCTGGAATACTTCTTATCATAGTGGCACTATAATGTGCAGTATAGTATACAGCCTTATATTTCTACACTCCAAAATGCATCATTGCACTTTTTAATATTAAAATTACAACTTCACTCCTTTCTCCAAGTCAAAAGTTTATTCAAATCTTCCTGAAGAGAATTAACATCAATAGTACTACTTATAATTTTCTCCAACTTTCCGTCATCAGCAAACAGCTGAAGATTGCCAGTCAGTCCACATGATATATAATTGACAAACATGTTAAATAGTATGGATCCAAGAACAGAACCCTGCTTCATGCAACTGGTTACCCTTCTTTTTTGAGATACTGCTTCATCACATATAACTTTGATGGTATCATACAATCACCAATCCATCTAACCAATACGCTATCTGTTTCCACCTGACACTCAGCTTATACACCGTCACCATATCTTATTTCACTGTATATGATTTCCCCTTATCTAACACACTCATTGCTTTATAATAAAATGCAAGTAAATTGCTAAATCAAGAAATATCCTTTACAAATTCATGCTGACTATCATAAAGAATACTTATACCCATCAATCCCAATCTTGTATTCTATTCCAAACCAATCTCTCTAACACCTTGACTACAACTGCACTTATCAGACTTGTCTATAATTGGAAACTTCTGGAATTGTACTATTTTGCCTTTTTTCCACTCCTTAGGAACCCTACCCAATGCAAGACGTTCATTAAATAACCAGGTAAGGACATAGCTAACTGTTGTACACATTCCTTAAGAATATGTGGTGATATCTATTTCCATGGCTTTATTAACATCTATCCTGACCAACACCTGATACACCTCTGATTCATTCACTTCCAGTTTTCCCAATACTTGTCTATCCTCTATATTGTACTGCCTCATTTACACCAGTGTGGTATACACTAATAATGTGCTCATTCAATAATTCCACTATATCCTTTGCAGCTGTTATTCTGCTGCCAACTTGCCATAATAATTCTTTCTCTTGCTTGCCATGTAGTGGAAAAATTCACGTGAGTTAACCTATCTCTGACCAGTGAATCTCCTTTCATACTGAACCTTTTCTTTCTTTATCATGCTCTTCACCTTTTAAACCTGCACTTTTTACTGAATGGATTCAATCATCACTGCCAACTGTCTTGTACCTCCTCCATAGAATTTTCTTTTCCAACACTATATGTTTGATTTCACTGTTCATCCCTTTTACCCCAATTCTTTTTACTCAATTAACCCTTAGTATACAGTTGCACATTGTTTGTGTCAAATGCTGCCTTATGAATTTGAATGCACTGTCAACATCTTTTCTGCACAGCTCATCTGGTCATCATATTGATGCTAGTTGACTACAGAGCTTCCCATAATCATCCATCTTATAGTTCTACATATAATCTTTTCTTAAAATTTTTCATATAACCTTTCATAGAACTATATCTTGTGAACTTATCACCAAATCCAAAACACTAAAGCCTCTGGTCGCTTAGATCACATGCTGCTTAAGATATTTATACCTCAGAAATTCGACAAACTCACTCTCCTTATTCCTGTACAGGAATAAGGAGAGTGATTTGTTGCTTGTGAGTTTGTTGCATATCAAAGAGTGAGTTCATATAGAATGGATATAGAGTGAGTCTATATCCATTCTATATTCCTGCAATTAAAGTCTCCCATTAGGATAACTTTCTTTTTGCATGGGCAACTAATTTGCCTAAACATTTCAAAATCAGTATTCTTTACATTCCCTGGCCTATATCAGCAGAGCTGGCACTAGGGTCTTTGCTGCCCACATGCAATTTCTATCTAAGTGCCCCTGTAACGATCTGGACGTGTGTGGTTCTTTTACGATAATAAAAATTTTAATTATTTGAAATTTCTTAAATAAATTTTGACATAACAGACACACGTTGGTTCGTGAAATAACGAACCGAGGGTGTTGACTAGGCAGGACAATCGTTAAAAACCTGAATATTCAAAAAATTCTCAAAAGTTAAAGCAAATTTTGATAACGCCACTTCACTTTAATCGTTGAATATAATGCCACAGGGATTATAGCCTTCTCACCGACCCGAATCACTAACAAAATTGAAATGAATTTTAATTAAAGTTAAAATTTATTTGAACTAAAGTTTAAAAAATTCTTGCATTTTACAAGTTACTAAATTCTTAGTAACTTGTAAAAATTTTTTAATAATTTTTATAAGTGGAACTATCTTTTAGGAAAATCAAAGAAACTCAAGATAGATGAGAAAATAAGAAAAGAATTCAGAAATAATTAGAACATTTAATATAAGTATTCAGAAAATAACATCTTTACAGAATAACAGAAAATAAAATTAAATTACATAAATATACTTGAAATTTTTAATTTAAATTTTAGGGTTTTTGATTTCATATTTACATAATTAGAAATAATGGTCAACGTCTAATTCTGCACATATATCATTTTCAATACAAACTAACAAGTTTTTTTGGCATACTTGTTCTTAAGTAGGTTTTAATCAATTTCAACTTGGAAAAGGAATGTTCACTGCTCGCTACACTAACAGGTAAGGTTAATAGTATTCTTAAAGCAATTGAAAAGTTAGGGAAAGATAAATTATTGGACACAATAAAATTAAGAATATCGAAAGGGTTTTGAATATTTAAATTATCCTTCCGAAAAAATCCTGGAAAGCATATAACTCATCATATAGTTCTATTGCATTTACGTCTTTATTGTCACCGTCCTTCAAGAGAATCTTTAAATCGTCACAATTTTTTTGTAAATCTTCGTTATTAATTTGTAGTAATCTATACAAGAAATTGAAATTATCATAATATATTTTTAGTTGTTCAAAACGTTCTATTAACGAACACATTGCAACATCTAGAAGTGTATATAACACATTCACTCTAAATTTATCTTCTGGCGATTGTGGCATTTTGTCATGATGCTCTTAGTCAAATTGTCGTGTCTTCTTTCGTCGTCGAAAACTTTCGTACCAGTTTTAAATTCTTGTTCTCCATCCACCTCTTCACTCAGTTCTTTTGCTGTTTTTAGAACTTCTTTAAAATTTGTATCTGATCGATATTCTTGTAAGAATATTTTTAAATTTTTGATAGATTCTAAAGCAAGTGTAATGTTCATATTTTTGTCTTGAAGCATTTTACTCACAGGGCTTATTCTGTTAAGTAAATCATGCCAAGTTATAAGAGAGCAAATAAATTTGTAGTCCTTTATTTTAGCACATAATGTTTGTGCTTCATGCTGAGTTTCTTTATTAAAATTTTCATTATTTAAAATTTCAAAAAGTACATCGTGAATTTCTCCTAATTAATATCATAGAGGGCGGATTGCATTAATTTTACTTTCCCATCGCGTTTCTGATGGCTGTTTCAATGTTAATTTTTTTACGAATTTGAAAAGGATTGCCCACCATTTGTAAGAGAATGAAAAGAAATTGCATATTTCTTGAATAATTGCAAAGAAACTAATTTATCTGCATTCACTTTGGCTGCATCATTAATGATTAAATTTAGAGTATGAGCAGCACAGGCACATAAAAAGCTCAAGGATTTTTGTTCAAAAGCAAATTTTGGAGCCCATATTTTTTCCCTTTCATAGTTACCCCATTATGATACCCTTGACCTCGCATGTCTTCAATGGGAATGTTACATTTTTCCATTTGTTCCATTATTGTTGCACATAAACCACGTCCCGTGGAATCTGATATATCTGCAAAAGCTAAAAAGTTTTCCCTGATCTTGACAATTCCATTGTCACAGGAAACAAAACGAATAATAATGGTCATTTGTTCTGTTTTACTTGCATATGGCGTGCAGTCTAAAATTATGGAATAATATTTAGATTTTCAAATTGATAATAAAATTGTATCCCTGATTGCGTTACTTAAAGTTTCCAATATTTCATTTTGACTGTCTTTACTCAAATAGTATACTCTATTGTTTTTGTAGGACTCTTTCAACATGATTTTCCATAACGGGATCAAACTTCGCAAACAATTCGACTAATTTTAAAAAATTGCCATTATTCCTTTCATATAATTTATCAGATAATTCGCGAAAAGCTAAATTTTGGCTACCAAGGAATTTTATAATTTCAATCAAGCATTCTAAAACACTCGTCCAATGTTTCTTTTCCGTTTCATACATGCTTTGAGTCTGGCAATCAATAGTAGTTTTGTTTTTTAAATTTTTATCAAGTTCCTTCTATTTTAAGAAATTTTTCATGTGAGTTAAACTAGTCTCATGTCTATGCAAAGTTGTACTTGCATTTCTCCAATCGTTATAACCTTCTACAAGACTACTTGATTCAGTAGGTGCGAAAAGTTTGCAACAAAAGCAAAAAACAGTAAAAGGAATATATTATATTTTTCTTTTGAACAGGCCTCATTTCAATTAAAACAACTCATAATTTTTCATCAATATTTCCCCATTCACCTGGATCTTCTAAATTTACAGAGACTAACAATGTGTTAGTTTTGGGGTCAACTACAACTAAATCTTCTCCTACTGTTTTTCACTTAATTCATGCGTCTTGTTATCTTGTTCAATATTTGCAATAGTAGTTTCGTGCAAACTGGATGATGTGCACGGTTCTTCAACTCCGATTTCTGATGTATCGAGTTGGTTAAAATCTGCATCAGAATATTTTAATATTTTAACAAATTTATTAAGAGCCCCAGTTTGTTTCTTAATAGCTGCTTCTTTCGCAGCATGACGTTTACGATTTTGTGCACCGGATAACTTTTTTTTTAAATTTTTGATTTCATTTCTATTTTATACCCACAAGAAATTATTACACAACATGACACAGAGACGAAATAATAGTCCGCACTGCTCTACTGTCAGTAGCCTACTAAGATGAGTTCTATATTACACAACACGACACAGAGACGAAATAATGGTCCACACTGCGCTACTGTCAGTAGCCTACTGAGATGCGTACCCTATGACTGGTTAACTAGCAACAAATGTTTTGTGCGAAAATTCGTTTCTGTGCATAAAAACCATTCATCGTTGCACTTTAGATAGACTGCAGTAGACACAAAATTCTGCAAGCAAGCATTTAGCCTGCTCTTGCTGCAATATTATAAACAGTCGGCTGATCAAAGAGGCGGCAATATGCAATTTTTTTTTATTATTCGGTGTATCCAGCCTTATTTATTTTAATATTGATCATTCTAAGAATTTTTTGCTTTTAAGATAAAAATTTTGTTTCTTAAAAATGAACTTAGGAACCGTGTCCCGGCGGCGGCGCTCCCTTCGTAATGGTGCTCGCATGCCCGCTTCCGCCGGCCCTGTGTATCAGCATCCTATCAGATATACTAGCATGTTAATTTCAATTTTACACCATACAATTTCAAAATCTTTGCATGCACTATCAACTTCCACACCTTGTGGACACAATTTCTGTGCAATCATTAACAGCACTCCTTCCTCCTCTTTTCACCTTCCTATTCTTCTAGAAAATTGTATAACCTCATTCTATTCCCAACATCTCATCATCCTCAGATAACAAAGTTTCACTTATACCAATTATCATCAGGCATATTGAATCAATGCAACATACTCAGTTCTCTTATTTCAAATACTCCCTACATTTGTATACCAACATAATAATCCCTGTGTCTTTGAGGTCATTCTACCATTACCAACATTCTCTACTCTTGTTGCTATACTACACCTCTCTCTCTCTTTGATTTAACCACTCCTATTTTCCCGATCCTGACTCTAATTGCCATTCATACCTGTCTCATCCTTACCTTTATGCATCCCGTTTAGCTGTGCTATCCTACTCCATAAGCATCCTTTAATTGTTAGCTACATTAACTTGCTAATTCTCTTCTTTCTCAGCAAACAATAGTGGAAATAGTCAACAGAATAAACAAAGGTGGTATAGTATGGTTAAGTGTCAACTGAATAAAAAAAAGTGAAATTAGTCAAAACAGTAAAGTAGGTGTATATGAGATAGTGTTGAAACTTATCAATATTATCTCATATACAGCTTATCAATAGTTAGTTACCAGTGGTGATTTATGGGCCTGAGAGCTAAGTTAGAAATAAAACCATTGATCAGACTGGAGACCACAAATCTCTAGTCTTTGATCAACATAAAAATTAGGACAACGATCCTAATCTTTTTACTGATGATTACCGCTGTTGGCATCAGTAGCAGGCTCATTAATAATAAGATATTAGTAAGGAACCTGACATTGTGTGGGGAGTGCTAATCTAAAATTGTGTGTTCTTTTATACAGTATGTGAGAAGGAAGATTAACAAAGCAGGTATTTTTGAGGTTAGAATGGCAAGAAAAATACTCATAGGAAGACAAAAATCTAGGTGCATCATTGCAGTTAGAAGTATTTTTGAGAAATATACAATCTGAGAAGAAGGTACCGGAGAAATATGTCAGGCTGGTGCAGGAAATGTAAATGTGAAGACAAAAGTTCGGAAGCAGTGATGGCTGAGAAGAAGGCAAAGCAGAAGTGGGACGAGTCAAGAGTGAAAGAGAACAGAGAGGAGTACAGAGAGAAAAAGTGAGAAGCCAGTTGTTCCACAGGTGAAGGCCATGGCATATCAAGACCTTTATTATCAATTAGAAACAAAGGAAGGACAGAGAAAGATTTATCAATTGGCAAAATGTTGAAATAAGGCATCAAAGGACATAGTACATGTGAGGCAGATCAAAGTCTCTGGAGGAAGGGTATTTAGGAGGGATGTCGATATAAGAAACAGATGGAGAATGTACTTTGAAGGGCTTTTGAATGAAGAAAATACAAGGACTCACAAAGAAGATGGGGAGCCTTTTGAGGGGGATGGTGCAGAACATTAGTAGAGTGGAAGTGAAGGAGACCATAAAGAGGATGAAGAATGGAAAATCGGTGGGCCCTGGCAGGATCCCAGTGGTCGCATGGAAGGCACTAGGGGGAAGAGGGAAGTGACCTGCTGTGGGACCTGTTAATAAAAGTTTGTCAACAGGAAAATATACCCGAGGAATGGAGGGAAAGTACTCTTGTCCCCATCTACAAGAGTAAAGGGGATTCAAAAGACTGTAAGAATTACAGAGGAATAAATTTGATGTCCCACACAATGAAAATCCTAGAGAGGGTTCTTGATGGAAGACTGTGGAAGGAGGTGGAGATTGCAAAGGAGCAATTTGGCTTCATGCCTGGTCGATTGACGACAGATCCTATCTTTGGGTTACAGCAGATGATGGAAAAGTTTCCAGAGAAGCAACGGGAGCTACATCTGGTATTAATTGATCTGCAGAAAGCATATGATAGAGTTCCAAGGAAAGAAGTCTGGAGGTGTCTGAGGGACTTCTTCTCCCTCGACACTTCCAGAAGGTACCGGAGAAATATTCAGGCTGGTGCAGGAGATGTACAGAAATGTGAAGACAAGAGTTTGGACCTGCCTGGAAGAGACGGAAAGTTTTCCAGTGACAGTTGGCTTGCATCAAGGGTCAACATTAAGTCTGTTCCTGTTTAATATTGTGATGGAGGTGGTGACGGAGGAGGTGAGAGAAGATGCACCTTGGATTATATTGCATGCAGATGACATCTTGCTGTGTGCAGAATCAAGAGAAGAAGTGGCAGCTAAACTGGAAAGTTGGAGGAAAGTACTGGAAGAAAGAGGTATAAGACTGAGCAGAAGTAAGACAGAGGATATGTGTTGCCAAGTGGATGGCAACCAGGAGACAGATCTGGAGCTGTAAGGAAATGTCATCAGGAAGGTCAGTGACTTTAGATACTTAGGTTCAACAATAAAAGAGGATGGTGAGGCTGAGAAGGAAGTGGGATGCAGGATACAAGCAGGATGGAGGAATTGGAGAGAGAGAGAGATGGCTGGAGTGCTATGCAATAAGAGGGTGCCAATCAATCTAAAGGGCAAAATCTACAGGACAGTAGTGAGACCAGCTATGACATATGCTATGGAAACTGTGGCCCTGAGGAAAAATAACATCAGCAGGATGGAGGTAGCAGAGATGAGAATGCTTAGGTGGATGTGCGGTGTGACCAGAAAGGATCGTCTGAGAAATGACTATGTAAGAGGAACGGTGAAAGTTACAAACTTAGGAGCAAAGATACCAGAGCCAAGGTTGAGATGGTTTGGTCATGTGGCATGGAGGGAGGAAGAGTATGTGGGAAGAAAGGTCATGCAGATGGATGTGCAGGGGAGGAGGAAGCACGAGTGGCCAAAGAAGAGATGGAGGGGGATCGTGGAGGAGGACTTGCGGATGAAGAACTTGGATGTGGCTACAGCCCAAGACTTGTGTTGTGGAGGTTGTGGAGGAGATTCTCTACAAACAGCGACCCTACTTAAGTGGGAAAAGCTGCAGAAGAAGATACAATATGACAGTATTGGAGTTCTGAAAGATAGCAGTTTAATTTGGAGGAAAATTATAAATTCGAAAGTAGTAGTAATGCAAACTTTTCAATATATTATGCTATCATAATATCCTGTACACCCATTGAAGATACATATCAGGAATTTGATGGTGATGATTTATTTTTTGTTTGTTTAAGACAAAAACATGCATACTTTAATATGCTTAATCAAAAATAATTTGTAAATACTGTAAAGTTTTCTGTGAGTGCTTCTGATATTTTATTTTATTCAATTTTGATTGCTTTTGGTGTGAGATGTCTTGTATTTTTTCTTTTTTAAGTATATCCGCGTATATGAAGAACTCCTTCAGAGTCTTCAGAAATTCCAGGATGGTACCAGTAAAATTCTTTGCCAGATAGAAAAAAAGGTTCACTTGGAATTACCTGACATTCCTACTGGTCTGACTGTTGAAGAACTTGCTGATGATGCTGGATTTGTTGCACAGATAGAAGATTTTATAGAAGTGTGGCAGAAGGCTATTTCTGCATATATATCTGATGTTAAGAGCAAGGTGTGATAATTATTTTAATTTTCTGACAGAACAGAAAACCTTCTGCATTATTTTATTTATTTATTTATCTATTTTTATTTTTTGAAAATAAAATTTTAAATAAAAATTTATGAAATCCAAAATTATGTAATGGAAATAAAGTTGAATAAAATAAAGTATAGATAATTGTTATTTAATTATCACATATTTTTCATTCTAAAATTTGATAACAGAGGTAAAAAAACTTGCTTTTTTATAGTGATTCATTTCCTCATTAAAAAATAGTTTCTTTATTTAATTAGTTCCAAGCTAATTCTGTTTTTGCCATGAATTGATGTTTTTGCTTTAAAAAAATTATTTCATGTGAAAATATGTGTTTTAATATGCCAAAGCATAAAAAAAAATATATTTTATTTTGACTCTTTGGTTATATTTCTCCTTCAGAGGCAAAGTGAAGCAGAATCTTTTTACCATAAGTACATTAATATATAATTTTCTCCCTTTTAGTTTGATAATAAATAATGATAATTGATAAAATTGTGATAATTAAATGACAAAATAATAAACTGATAAAATTGAAAGCTCGGTAAAAGTCCTAGATATTGAATAACTAACATTTGTATGGGTTGTGCTACATAGGTAATTTCTAAAGTGCTATCTGTTATAGCAATAACTACTTTAGACTGCATGCAATGGAATCATTCAGATAATTATTTCTTTCATTGTTAAGCAGTGATTTGTATTCATTGGGTAGAATTTTGGAGACAAACTACTTTGTTAGAGCATTTTTAAAATAAGATAAAATAACTCATAACCATTCAACCTTTATGTCATCACCATCATATATACACAAAGATAAGCCAGATTATATTTCAAACAGTATACCAAAGTGACAATCATTTGATCAACCCTTATTCTAATGGACTGACCTCTAATTAAAAAAAAAAAAAAAAAACCCTACAAAGCTGCATCCTATTTATAATATTGTCAGAGAACAAATTCATATTAATATTTTTAATACATTTTAATACAGAAATATGGTGACCTAATCAATAATTTAACATAAGTGTTTGTTATATTAAGGCTAAGATCCTAGATTACTACATTCCTAATTATAATTTATAACGAAAGGTGCAGGTAGAATATGTACCATCCATATTTCTGGGATTTTTAGACCATCATCATTGGGAGAAGTTATATTATGCTATCATAATATAAAAATATTATGATAGCATAATATAACTTCTACAATTATTATTGAATTATTTCATTCAATAATAATTGTAGAGTATATATTTATAATAATTGTAAAGTATTTATTTTTATTAACATTTGTGTTACAATAAATTCCAAAGATGAGACTTTCAATGAGAAATATGAGAAATATTTTCAAACATGAGAAATATTCAATTATAAATTACTAATTATATGAGCCAAAGGCTTCAATTTGACGATGTGAAAATTATTTAAGTTAAGGGATATTACATCTCATATTGTTTCATAGCCAAATAAGAAACTCAGAGTTTCATGCCAAATATAGAAACTATATAAAGTTCAGCGAGTCCAAGCGTAAGCAAATACGTGGATAGTGTAATACCAAGGCAATTCATAGTCCACCTGGTAGTGCAACAACACTGGGGCAACTCATAGTAAGGGTGGAGCAAGCTCCGTTCACTGTTCTTTGTATTTACCCATAATGCACAATTTACCCTAGGAGCTGTATTGCTGTTCTACATTATGACAGAAGGTCACTACCCAGACCAGTTTCAACCTTTATTGAGGTCTCATCAGTGAGTAGGTAGACGTAGATAATACCAAGTTTGTAGTGAACAGAACTTACATACCCTACTATAAGAATTGCCAAGAAGATGTCCTAATAAATTACTAATTATATGAAGAGCCAAAGGCTTCAATTTGTTGATGTGAAATTATTTAAGTTAAGGGATATTACATCCCATATTGTTTCATAGCCGAATAAGAAACTCAAAGAGTTTCATGCCGAATATAGAAACTATATATGGACTCGCCGAACTTTATATAGTTTTTATATTTGGCATGAAACTCTTTGAGTTTCTTATTTGGCTATGAAACAATATGGGATGTAATATCCCTTAATTTAAATAATATTCAATTATATTTCCTTATGTAGGGCCCTTTCGTTCTCCTGTATTTCCACGGATGCATTCAACATTAATATTTTATTCTACTGTCAATACTGCCTATTCTACTAACATTTGCTTAATTCTTGTCACCTAACTGGCACACATTTTTATTTTATTATTATTATTATTATTACCCTAGACACCATGGAGTCAAAGACTCATCTGTGAGATCCTTTTATCAAGCTTTAAACACACCGAAATTCTCTGCAGAAAACACACTCTCAGGCAAGGCAATCATTCACAACTCTGCATGAAAACAACCTACTTCTCATAAAATTAGTTTAATCCTTTATCCAAGTGTGAGCAAACAAAGTTTGCACCTGAAAGTATCTTCAGGACTGGGGTAAGGTGGTACAACACCAGGTCAACTCGTTACAAAGGTGGAGCAAGCTACCAACACTCCTATCTCAGTATCTCCTATAATGCAAAACACATCTCCTTGCGGATATGTCTAATGTTATGCATTAAGGGAAGGGCCACTACCCAGACTAGTTTTGACCTTTATTGAGGTCTCTTCAGTGGGAGCCAGGCCCAAGTGGAGATACCAGGCAGAAGCATTAGCAGGTCATCTCTACCCATAGGAGTTGCCAAATGGTGTGCACCCTTTTTAAATAAATTACTCTGGATTTAGAGAAAGATGTTGAAAGTTTATTTTTCACTTGGTTAGAGTATAATAAAATTAGTTTAATCCTTTATCCAAGTGTGAGCAAACAAAGTTTGCGCCTGAAAGTATCTTCAGGACTGGGGTAAGGTGGTACAACACCACTTGGGCCTGGCTCCAACTGAAGAGACCTCAATAAAGGTCGAAACTAGTCTGGGTAGTGGCCCTTCCCTTAATGCATAACATTAGACATATCCTCAAGGAGATGTGTTTTGCATTATAGGAGATATTGAGATAGGAGTGTTGGTAGCTTGCTCCACCTTTGCAACGAGTTTTCCTGGTGTTGTATCACCTTACCCCAGTCCTGAAGATACTTTCAGGTGCAAACTTTGTTTGCTCACACTTGGATAAAGGATTAAACTAATTTTATTATACTCTGACCAAGTGAAAAATAAACTTTCAACATCTTTCTCTAAAAATCCAGAGTAATTTATTTAAAAAGGGTGGCACACCATTTGGCCACTCCTATGGGTAGAGATGACCTGCTAATGCTTCTGCCTGGTATCTCCACTTGGGCCTGGCTCCCACTGAAGAGACCTCAATAAAGGTTGAAACTAGTCTGGGTAGTGGCCCTTCCCTTAATGCATAACATTAGACATATTCGCAAGGAGATGTGTTTTGCATTATAGGAGATACTGAGATAGGAGTGATGTTAGCTTGCTCCACCTTTGCAACGAGTTGCCTTGCTGTTGTACCACCTTACCCCAGTCCTGAAGATACTTTCAGGTGCAAACTTTGTTTGCTCACACTTGGATAAAGGATTAAACTAATTTTATTATACTCTAACCAAGTGAAAAATAAACTTTCAACCTGCTTCTCACTCCCCTACTCACACCCTCTTTATAGAGTTTCCAGGGATGACCTCTGGTTCTCCCCTGATCTTCCACTGTTTTCTGTAGAAACTTCCAATATTAATCCTATAACAATTCTTAATAACTTGTAGGTCTCTATCATATCTCCCCTCTTCTTCCTGTCCACCAGACTCTGCAAGTTGCATCTTCTCAATCTTTCCTCATACTCAACATTCCAGAGGTTAGAAACTACCTTAGTCATTCACCTCTGGACCCTTTCCAACATCCTTCTGAAAAACCAGGTGACCAAATCTGGGCACAATAGTCCATGTGTGGCCTAATCAAGGCCTTATACAATGAAACAAGAATCTCCCTTCTTCTACAAGTTAGTGTCCTCTACATCATTCTGAGAAGCCTTTGTGTTGTCTTCACAATTTTGGCTATGTGTCCCCTAAATTTCAGATCCTTATCCACTACCACCCACCCCTAGATCTCTTATTTCCTCCACCTCTGACAATATATCCTAACCAAGCATAAATTCTGCATCCCATTTTTGTTTTGCAAATTTTAAAACCTTACATTTTGCAACATTGAACTCAAAACCCCATTCCCGTGCCCAATCATTCAATTATTCAAGTCTTCTTGTAAGGCCACAACATCTTCTCTACCTTCATGGTTCGTCCCAACTTTGCATCATCTGCAAACAACCAAATATCTCAATCCAAATTTTCACCAATATCATTAATATACAAGTTAAACAGTAATGGCCCTAAAACAGATCCCTGAGGCACACCACTAGTAACTTTCCTTTTCCTGGATATCGCTCCCCCATACACAACTTGTTGATACCTATCAGATAGCTAGTCTCCAATCCAATGCACCAATCTAATATCCAACCCCATCCACTCCAGTTTGACTATCAACTTACCATGCAGTAATCTATCAAAAACCTTTGCAAAACTAAGTATATTACTGTGTATCCTTCTCCTCTGTCCATGGAAGCAGTCACCTTATTGTAATAAGTACGTAGATTATATTTTGCTGTATTGTTAGAATTAAAGTTGGGTCTATTCTATAAATAATTTTTCAATACCTAAAAAAATCTAAAGGAAGTTTTAAACAAAATGTGTGTCTTGATATGTATGATTGACCTCCTTCAGGACAGTGTCTTGTTAACAGCACAGTATCATTCCAAGTATGTTGGTCTATCTGTTTACATAAAATGTTTAAATTCAAATAGTTAAAACCACACAGTCAGAGACTTCTGCTAATTTTCAGTATCATTCGTGTCTTATGTGAAATCATCCTCAGGGATTATTTCACCAACAGTGTGTTTATCTATACATGTTTCATCGCTTTTATATGAGAAGTTATTTTCTTGACATGGAGCTTCATCTGCAGCTGAAAATAACAAATGGCAAATCCAGATTTCACCAAACTAACTTCTTTCCTACAGAAACAGCTTCATTTGTCTCATTAAAATTTTTTATTATTGAAAAATTTAAGTTTCATAATTTTCTTTTCTATTGGATTTGAATTCATATAATTAAAAATGTATTTAATAATTGAAAAAAAAGTCATGTTTGTAATTTATTGTAACACAAATGTTAAAAAAAATAAATATTTATAATTATTAGGGTTTGAATAAAATATTATTATAAATTCTCCCAAATTGACTTTGCCTGCGAGGGGATACATATTACTGAGTGCTGAAAAGGGGGGAGTGGGTACTGAAAGTTTTTAGGAACCCCCTCTACAGTCATGTTATTTTTCAATTCTGTTTTATTTTATGTCAACCACTAGTTACGTATTGGTCTATATTTCTGTTCTTCCTGTTTTTTTGTGTTTGGAGATTTTTGGAATTCTGCAGTCTTGTTCTTCCGTGGTTCTATTCCTAGAAGGCTGTAGATGGGCTTTCCAGACCCATGGGACTGTTAAGTCATCATTCTTCTTGAGATTGGGATGATGGATTAACATCTCATGGGCTTCTTTAAATTTTCTTTCATACCAAGTTTGCTGTACCTTTCCGCTCTATTCTGTGTCACATGTGGAGTGAGTGATCAGAAAGGCCTGATTTTCAGATCCTTTGTTTCAGATAGGAATTGTGCATCCTGCATCACCTATATAAGACAAATTACAGGTGCACTGTATACAGTATACTCCAAGGTGGGCGAAGTGGAGGAAGTGGATCCTTGGAAGAGTTGAATTTTCCTATCAGAAAAAAGGAACATAAATGACATATTAAATTTAATAACTATGGTAAAGCTTGCTTTTCAGATCATGCCCTGAATACTTTACATTGAATTGAGTGGAAAGGCTTGTTCATTACATCACACCAAAATGTGGTGTGAAGACAAATTTAAAGAGACCTGTAAAATTCGGATCGACCACTCTAATCTTAACAATAATGATGGTCTAAAAATCCCAAGAATATGAATGGCACATATTCTACCTGCGTAACCTTTTATTATAAATTATAATTAGGAATGTAGTAATCTAGGATCTTACCCATAATATAACAAACACTTATTATTATTTCGTGATGACTCCAAGGAGTCCTCGATGAGACTCATCGAGGGAGGGCACCTACTCTACAAATTTCCATCTCCACTACTTAATTCATCAACTACACCAACTGGTACTACCATCACATCTACATCAACACCATTTACTGACCATAAATATTTTTTGTCTGTAAATTGCATGTGTTCTGAAGGCTGATTTGTCTGTATGAGTTTTCAGGAGAATAAACCCTGTTACCTCCATATGAGATCAACTAACTCACCTTCAATTGAAAAAAAATATAAATATATTTATATTTATATAAATCTTCTTGTCATGATGAGAATCGATCTTAGGCCTTTTCCAATCGAATGGTGCAACGTAACGTCGTTCTTTCAGTTGTGCTACGGAGCCTCTTAAATTATGTTATGTTAATGTTAAGCTTATGTTAAATTATTAAATTGGTGAAATTATTGAATATTGCCGTATTAAAAATATTAATATAAATTTGTTCTCTGCAATATTATAATAAGATATAGCTTTGTAGGGTTTTTTTTAAACTTGAGGTCAGTCCAGTAGAATAATCTCCAGAATGATGACCTTAATATGAAGGTTGTAATGTTGGGAAATTATTATTTTTTTGTGACATCCATGGAGTCCAAAGGCTCATCAAGGGAGTGCACCCACTCTACAACTCTCTGTCTCCACCATTGACGACACTGAACCGCTACTACCATCTTCATCTACACCAACAGCATCTACCACTCACCACCACCACTAGTATTTTTTGTCTGTAAATTGCATGTGTTCTGAAGGCTGATTTGTCTGTATGTGGGATGAAAAACCCAAGTTTCCGGGAGAAAAAGCCCTGCTTCTTCTGTAAACTCACCTTCAGTTGAAAAAAAAAAACATATAAAGATTCCTCCTGTCACTACAACAATCAAACTTAGTCCTTTTCCAGTCAAAGGGTGCAACGCACCACTGTTCTTCCAATTGTGCTATTTAAAGTAATTATTCTTAACACAGTTGTAGTCTTTATAATTTTCCAAAATGAATGCTGATCACCATGTAACATCAAAGGGAAAAATAGGTATAAGTGCAGTATTCAAATTTCGTAGCATTTCATTTAGAATTCATTTTGGTTTTCAATGTCAAATGGAATATGCAGACAGAGTTAACAACATTTTGGAGAGGAATAACATTAGGAGAAAATGTCTAATTGGGGGTATGTCATTAGGAGAAAATGCTATTATGTGCCAGTTCATGACATTTAAGCATTACAAAGTCCATCCATATTTGGCAGTATACCAAAGAGATGAACATCCACAGATCCAACCCAAAATAGATCTAGAAAGGCTTAAAATGCTTACTGACAAGAGCAGGCACTTCTTGATGCACTCCTGTGGAGAAGAATATTACCTCATTTTGTTATGAGACTCAAAAGAATCTGTATTTGGAGATTCATGTAGCAATATCCCAGGTAATCCATATTTACCTTTAACTAAATTTTCCAATACCTCAACCACTACTGCTCCAGAGATACTAATTGGTCTGTAATTTGCTACTTCTGTCTTGGAGCCACAATGTTTATTACATCACACCTATTTCCTCTCCCTTGGAACCTTGCCAGAGCTAAGAGTTAGATTAAACAACTTTGTTAGAGGAACTGTGAGTTCTCTTGCACATTCTCATAGCACGAGCTGACATACAATCCAGTTCCACTGCTGTATTCACATTGATATTTTTCAAAATGCTGAGTACCTCCAGTTCATCTACCTGAATTCTTACATCAGTCTGTGCAGTCTATGTAACATTAGTAACAGGATTATATACCCTTTCAAAATTATTACTTAGTAACTCAGCTAAATAATTTCTCTTCTGCTTCTGTAACTTTCCTACCATCAGCACTGAGTAAAGTTATTCTTCCATAATCATTCTTTCTCTTACTTGCTACATAGCAAACATTTTTTTTTTATTTACTTTAGCCTACTTATCCAATTTTCTCTCATAATCTGATTTAGCCTTCCTTATCATACCAGTTAACCTTCTTGCCTGTGCTTTGCATTGCTAATGAGCATGCTGCTGATCGTCTTTTTGTTTATATTCCTTCCTCAGTGCTTTACTTTTTTTTTGCAGCTACTGCTTTATATTGCTACTTATCCATTTAATCCCTACTCAATTTGTTCATAATCCTGGATTGCAGCCTGATACTGCCTCTCTCAAACAATCCCTGACCACTTCCCATGCACTACTGGCATTCATTGTTGTCAAAAGAAGTTTGTCATAATCACTAGCTTTGTAGTTTCACATAAGCCCTTTCTTGACTGAGAATTCCACATGTTGAGCAACCTCCCAGAACAAGACTGTATGGTCATTTTCCCTGATCGGAGATAGATTTTTCTACTGTAGCTATAGATAAACTTTCTGATGGTATTACTAGATGCAACACTTTGAAATCCCTGGTTGCCCTCTATCATGTGCTGTTTCAGATAATTTTCCCTTAGTAACTGTATAAATTCCATTTCCATCTTGCCATGTGTTCTTTCCTCTTTTCAATCTATATCTTCACATATATATTCAAGAGTTAAAGTCTGCTATGATAATTGCTTGGCCTGCATCATTGTACTAATCTGCTGATGAATGGCATCCACGTCTGTCCCTGGATCCCTAGCTCTATAGCAGCAACCAACAACATATTTTGTCCTATTGGCCTTGTTAGATCGTGAATGAGGCCTGCCTTTACTAGACAGACACTCATTCATGATCTAACAATGAAAGGAGCTTTAAACCAGGGAAAATACCTGTACTGCTGGTCAAAATTGTATTGGAAAGAAATAAGGAAGGGGGGATAAAGTAGAGTGTAATCTATAATTGTATATTGAGTGTATATCTAATTATTAAGTGTATATCCATTTAATTATTGAAAGGGAAAGATTGTGAAATATTTAATATGCGTAATTTTAATAAAGGAAAATAATGTGTATAAATCGAAATAAAGGAATGGTATGTGTAAGCTACGGCAAACAAAGAAAATGTGATGACCAAGAGCCTAAAGGGGAACCTTGACAAGCCCATATTGGAACCTTATAAGCAAGGATTAGCTAATTCTCTGAGAGGAGCTCTCTCATGGGTTCGCAATGAAGCAATTTGATGCGACCGTGAATGTAAGTGCCTTGGAAGAAAAAGGTGAATGATCGAAAGAAAAGAGAGAAAAAAGGTGGGAGACAAGGAGTGAGAGACACGAGGTGAGAAAACAGGGAAAGAAAAGGAGGTAGGAAGTGAGGATGATCTCCGACTAGAAAGGGAAAGCTCGGGTCTAAGTGAAACCCGAACCGTGATGTTTCCCCTTGAAGGATCCACAAATCCCAGACAAGCACCTCAGATGTTCCCAGCTAATGGCAAAATTTCAGTGCGCGTGAATCCATGAGACGGGAAGAAAAAGAATCTGCAGTGTGAACAAGGATTCAACCAGCATGCACACGTGACTCGCACGTGGTGAAACAGTGAGCAGCCAGAAATGGTAAGGCAATTTTGACCTTTCTAAAGTTAAGTGAAAGTGCTGAAGGAAAACACGTTAAGCAGTGTCGCTAAAAGGAAAACTGAAACTAATTTGTAGAGTAGCTTTAGGAACATTGGACTAGTAGTTCGAAGAGCTATGTCAAGTGATTCTCTCAATCTAGTATACAAATGTTACCTTAGCTCTTTTCCCTGAGATTTTTGTCTAGATAAATTTGTATTAATTTTCCAAGTGCATGCCTTTCTTAGAGAATGATAAATGTGTTAATATGTGAGGTTTTCATGTGATATTGTTTGAATGTGGTTTAATCTAATTAAGATAGCAGAAGAATTGATCATTTCATGTTTAATGTAATTTTATTAGTGTAAAATAAAATTTTATGTTTTGTCATTTGAAATCCTGGTATTAAATTTGTGTTTGAGACCGACATTTGCCACTCACTAAACTATGAACTGTGATAAAGGGGAAAGAAAGATATAACCAAATACGAAAGAGAAGGAGCCACGACTGCAACATTCTGAGAGCCCCCGAACATATCTAAGGTATAGTAACTCTAACTGGCGCAGTATAAATATAAATTTGTTAGGGTTTATTACCCAGGGGAAACCTTACAATCCCTGACCACAGAGAAAGTAGTTATAAGGAACATTCAGAATAAAGTAACATTAACATCCAAAGTACAATCTAACAGCCTCTATCTCATACCATATAGCCTCAAAGGAACCATTTTCTTCAAATCTAATATCCTCCTTAATTTCTGTTATTGTTGGTTTAAGTTTCTACAGCTACGATTAAAAATACCTCCCCCTTCCTCCTGCCCTATTTCCTATATCTTCTTTGACAATGTGGTATCTCTTACATTCTGTTCCTGCAACTACATCATTCTTGGTCACTCAATCAGGCCTTGCTGGTGCCAATAATTTTTGTCTAAGTCAACCTGACTAATCCAAAAACTTCTCTCCTTTATTTCTGCATTCATGTACATTGCATTTTAACATCTCCTTTGTTCACAGTCATTACTGCACTCATGCTTATTTATCCCATGAGTGGCTATTTCTGCATGGCCATCCCTGTACTCACTCCCATTTGTCCGTGTGTTGGTCAGACACATACTTGGCATTCCTCCCTAATATATGTAATTTCCCTGATTATCTTCTTATCAACAATCTTATCCCAAATTATTCTGTTATCTGTTAAGACTCCAGTATTGTGAGATCTTATAATTCACTCTTCTAAGGCACTTCTAACTCCATCACTCCACCTAGATCTAGGCCTTCCTCTTGGTCTTTTTTTTTTGTCATCCTGGCATCAGACACCTGTTTTCTAATCTTTAGTTTCCCATTTTATATGTGACCATGTCACCTGAGATTAGCTCTGCTTACACATTCCTGGATGCTAATAATGTCATATTCCTTCCTATTATCTTCATTTTTAATATGATTCTGCCATTGATGCTGTCCTTTTCACTTCCTGATTTTTCTCAGAATTCTCATATCACTGGTCTCCAGTCTATGATCAACTATTTCTAATCTATCTCTCAGATTGATTAAAGTAAACTTGTATGCATCTGCTTTAGTGTTTTGTTTAGAGTTGAAACATTCAGTGCAGCATAATATTTTATTTTAATAATTTTATTATTTTAGGCAGTGGATTGTGTTTTTTAGGTTTCATAGGTTTTTTTTCTTTTAAATAGGTACCCAAAAATGTTGGTCCTCTTATGGAAGTTGAACTTTGGCAGGAGAAGAAAGCAGAATTAGGTGCACTTTCCGACTATTTACATATCAGTCAAATTCAGACTGTTGTAAAAGTCTTACAGATGAGTGGCAGCATGACCGTATGTGGTTTCTTAGATAAATGTGACGAAGTGCATCGCTGCTTTTTGAAAGCTCAAGATAATGTAAAATTTCTTGGAACTTTAGAACGTTATTTAAAGGTAAGAAAAGTTTGAAAATAAATATTTGGATTTTGTTGGTTTTGGAGACATTTAAAAGATTTCATAAACTTGTATAAAACTCCATCTCAAAAAGAATATTTATATATCTTATGATGTCTTGATATACGATGCGATATGGTTTGGTACGGCACGATACAATACGATACGATGCAATATGAAATGAAATGAATATTTTGAGGAAATTATCCGTGTGTGTGTGTGTGTGTGTGTGTGTGTGTGTGTGTGTAGTCGATCAGTCCTCAACTTATGATGGTTCCATTGATCCATTTTAAGTCAGAAATTGCTATGTGAATGATAATAAGGATATGCTAACAGTTAACATGCCCAAATTCAAAAATCTCTAGACCTTTTTTGTTATATTTTTAACTGATTTTGCTCTTTCTTTATAGTGAAAGAATAGTGTACAAATTATAACAAAATTAATGTATACAGTAATGTACTCTAATAAATAATGAAACATTAATGTACAATGTTAAAGTGCACTTACCAGTAGAATAATCATCTGCAAATACATGTAGAAAGAATGATTCTTTAAGGCTGCTGGATGATTCATCAGAAGAGGCAGAGGAGGCTATTTTATCCACAACTAATTTTTCAAATTCAGGACTCGCAGCAAAGCTTTTTGAAGATAGTTTGCATAACTTGTGGAAGGGCTAGGCTTATCATCAGAGATGAGGTAACATCAGGTATAGGTTTCTTTAAAAATTTGTACATTACAACTAATTTAGTCTGTACAGTATGCTTTTCTTTTTTGCCTGTAGCAAACAATTATGGCTTGCATTATTCTATCTAGTCTGCTAAATTTCTGCATGTTGGGGTTGGTCTGTTTCCTCAAGTAACTAGTTTGCTTAATTAACAATGGCAAATGCTTCTGCAAGTTTTTTCACTGTAAAGTTTTTTTTTTTTTTTTGAAGGGGAAGTCATCTTCATGTTCTTCTACTTTTTTTTCCCCTCCATTTCTGCTGCTTCTTCTTTCTGTGCTACTAGCTCTATATGGTTTTTGGCATGCTCCTCTTCCACAGCATCCACCAACTGCTCTACATTGTCAGATTCCAATTCATTAGCTAGAAGTACCGTCATGTCACTAATCTCTTGTAAGGCGTTGTCTTTTGTTGAATCCTGAGAAGTTATAAGCATATTATCAGCAGCTTCTTCAAAACATTATTGATATGTTGGAAGTTTTTTTTGTTTGTTTGTTTATTTGTTTACTTCGTTTGCTTACACTTGGATAAAGGATTAAACTAAATTTATTATATTATTGATGCTCTGCTATCACCTCACTCCATTCTGCATCTGCATTCCTTGTACAGTGCAAGATATTACACTTACAAAAGTCTCCAAAGGTTTTCTCACCCTCGGTACCAGTAATAGCCTGAGAAAAAGTGTTTCTTAAATAATATGTCTTGAAAGAAGCAATAACACCTAGGTCCATTGATTAGAGGAGTGAGGTAGTATTTGGAATATGTTAATGAAATGGGCATCATAAGTACAATTGGTCATAAGTTGCATGTATTGTAAATTAAGGTGTGATTGCCACACACACACACATTAAGACAGTTGATGTATATATATACACACATACATTAAGACGCTTGATGCGAAGTCAGCAGCCTTTATATACAAGTAGACTGATCATCAATATACTTCACTCACAAGTTTTGCTTACATTTAGGTATGAATTAAAACTATCATCATTAATTTCCTGAAGTATACCCCCAAGAGGTATTCAGGTTACTATGATAACACTACATGATTAAGTTTACATTATTATTAATCTCCTATCCACTAAGTTTCCTCCAAATTAGGTAGTCTATTGCTTGTAAATACTCCAATATTGTCATATCTAACATTTTGTGCTTCTAAGCCACTTCTGACTGAATCAATCCACCTAGACCTTGGTCTTCCTCTAGGTCTCTTTTCTGTCATCTTGGCATCAAGCCCCTGTTTTGCTAACATTTCCTCACCTGTTCTATTTAAGTGGCCATACTACCTTAGATTAGCTCTGCTGACACATTCTTCAATGCTGATAATGTCAATTTCCTTTCTGATATCTTCATTTTTAATATGATTCTGCCATTGATGACATCAGTTCACTCTCTAATTTTTTTCAGAACTCTCAATATCTGTGGTCTCTAGTCTTTGATCAAGTGCTTTATTTCTAATCCAAATCTCAGATCCATAACTTAAAACTGGTTTGAACATGGTCTTGTATATTGCTAATTTGGTGTTTTGGCTAATTTCTCTCTTATTTCATATAACAGGGGTGTTCAACCTGTTGATCGTGGAGCGAGTTTTGGTCGATCTCTTATGTATTCCTCCTTACTTACAAATTTAATTAAAACTAAAAACAATATTTTATTTATCATTATTTTGTATTATTTTTAATTCACTTTAAGTGTATCGCTATTGTTTATTTATTTTTCGTTAAAATTATCAAATCAGTAATTTTCTTATAAGTCCGGGTAAATAAATTCATTGGATCAGTGGAAGTCAAACAGCGAGCCGAGTGTATACGATTATAAGTAAAGTGTAAAATCTCGATTGTAGCTTAAATATTAAATATTCGCACATTACATCTATTTTTTACTTAGGTTAAGTCCCATGCGAATATTGTAAAAAAAAAACTTTGTTTGTCTCCGTATAGTTTGTATTAGATGTTTTGGTAAATAACTCTTTTGAAGCTAACTGTATATACTGCTTTAATAAGAATATGTTAGAGTGTTAAAAACAAAGGCAATGTTTTTGTTGCCGAAGCTGTACATGGTGGCATTAGAAAGATTGTTATTGAAACTTGTATGTATGAGAAAGGCTTGCAGGCTCTAAGGTGTAAACATCTCCAAAGTCAGTCAGAAAGAGTTCAAACAACTTTCCGATGGCCGGCAACTTACAATCAAAAGATAGCGGAGGAGAAGAAAAAGCGTGCCGAACTTGAAACTTAAGATGAAAGACTCGTACCGATTATTTGGAGGTTGCCAAACTTCATGCGAGATCTCAGAGTAGGCCTAATAAAAAGGAACTGAAGCAAGCAGAAGGGTCCCGGTTCCAGAATTGCTGTCAGAGAGGAGGCCGCCTGGTCTAGAGTCGCCGTCAGAGAGACTGCCCATATCCATGTTGCTTGAGAGAGGAGTTTCCCGCTTCCAGAAAGGAGCTTCTTGGTTCGAGACGTAGCTAGAGAGAGACTACTTCTAGACCGCAGACAAGGTTTCAAATTGCCTAAAGGAAGAGTTCCAATTGCCAGAGAAAAGTTTTCAGGCAGGTTAACGTCAGACATTCACCAGTGTGTTGCATTTTCATTACAATTTGATGAATCAAACGACTTCACTGATATTGCTCAGTTAATGGTATTTATTCACATGGTATTTCAAGATTATTCAAGTAAAGAAGAACTTTTGAAAATTATACAATTATTGGGAAGGACTAGGGGAGAAGACAATTTTTTGGCATTTGATGAATTTGTGAAACAACACAAACTTCTGCTTTTTAAACTTGTGTCTATTACTACTGATGGTGCTCTGCAATGATAGGTAATAAATCAGGCTTCATTTCATTATGTAAAAACCATGACAGATATCCAGATTTTTTAACATACCACTGTATTATTCACCAACAAGTACTGTGTAATAAAGATTAACCATAAAAGATGTTTTGGATATTACATTTAAAATTGTAAATTCTGTTCGAGGAAAAGCCCTGCAACGGCAGTTATTTAAATTACAGCCAAATGATGATAGGGAACTTCTGTTGTACAATAATGTTCGCTGGCTCAGCAGAAGTCAATTTTTAGAAAGATTTCTTGTATTAATTAACGATATAAAAATTTTTCTTGATGAAAAAGGAGATATTCATCCACAATTGAGTGATAAAAGATGGTTGTTACACTTATCATTTTTAGTAGATTTCTGTATGAAATTAAGCAATTTAAATTTAGAGTTACAAGGTAGAGATAAAAATTTAATTGACATGTTAAGTTTCAATAAAAACTTTCCAACAATAATTACTTTTATTAAAGAAAAATATAAATGACTGCAAATTTAGACATCTCCCATATTTATTAAAATTTTTTGAACAAAATCAAGAAATGCTTCACTATGATTTAAAAGAATTTATTCGTGAAATAGAATTAGTTAAGGAAGAAATAAATTCAAGATTTAAAGATTTTAATAAAACTGAAATGATTGTATCTTTTATCAATAATCCATTTCAAGAAAACTTGAACATCACAGAAATTTCAAATAAAATTAGTGGGCTGTTTGATATAAACCAAGCTCAAGTAGAACTTGAAATAATAAACATTCAGAATAGTTTACATTTAAAATCAATAAACAATGAAGTCATTTGGAAGTATGCACATGAAAAATTCCCAATATTAACTGATATTGCACGAAAAATTCTGTTGTGTTTCGGATTGACATACTTGTCAGAATCCGCTTTTTCAAATATGACCATCATAAAAAATCAATTAAGAAACCAAATTACAAATGATCATTTGGATGATTGTCTGCGATTGGCCACTTCTTCATATCAACTCGACTATGAAAATATTGCGAGGTCCAAACAATGCCAAATTTCACATTAACTTTTTTTTTTTAATCAACCAGCATTTCCTGTAACTTGTGAGTTTGTAATCAATCTGTTGTTTTTTCTAACTTTGGTTTTCCGAAATAGAGAAATAAATATTTTATTCCAATATGTTTTTTTTTTTGTTGTATTAAAATAATTAAAAGTGATAAATAAATTTTTAAATACACAAATAAAGCACACATATAACAGAAATAATTGTGTATTTTTTTTAGTTGTTTATTTGTGCGTAATCAGATATCAGGTTGGGGGAACGTGATCTATATAAGAGAGTAGATTGCCGAATAATTTATATATAAGAGAGTAGATCACCAAATAACTTTTTATAGAAAAGTAGCTGCCGTAGTATAAAAAGTTGAACACCACTGTCATATAAATTTATTCAGCTGACTACCCAGCATACCAGCTTTGCTTATTCTGTTGTATATAACAAGCTTCGGAGTGAGCTTGCAGCCATCCCATGGCAGAACATATTGCAAGGGAAAGATGTTAGCAGTGCTTGGGATAAAATCAGCAGGTATCTGAGGAAAGCAATATCAGATTGTGTCCCCATGGTTAGGAGGTCAAACAAGGCAGGCATTAGATGGATGAGCAGTAGTATCAAGCTTGAACTGCAAAAAAAGAAAATGTTATGGAGAATTTACAAGGAGAAAGGCGATCAGGACACCCATGAGCAGTACAAGGCTCAAGCTAGGAAGGTTACCAGCATAGTAAGAAAAGCTAAATCAGATTATGAGAAGACCTTAGCCAAAGAGATCAAGGGTAATCCCAAAGAGTTCTTCCGCTATGTGGTAAGTAAGAGGAAGAATGACTTCGGAAGGATAACCTTAGTGGGTGCTGATGGTATTGAGGTGACAAAATCAGATGTAATAGTCGAGTTACTGAGTGATCACTTTTCAAAAGTCTATCACCCAAGTGAGGATATCTCTATACCTACAGCAATACCAAATGTGAGAATTGAAGCTAAAGAATCAGAAGTATTAAATATATTGCAAAACTTAAATGCAAACACTGCGGTAGGCTTAGATGGAATATCAGCTCGGGTGTTGCGTGAATGTGCAAATGAATTGTCAACCCCTCTCACCTGGATATTTAACTTAAGTTTGAACTCTGGTATGGTCCCTAGGGAGTGGAAGTTAGGCAAAGTGGTTCCTCTGCATAAGGGTGGCTCTAAAACTGCTGTATTGAATTACAGACCAATCACCATCTCAGGAGTAGTGGTAAAAGTATTGGAAAAGTTGGTTAAAGACAAAATTCAAGAATGGGTGGATCAGGATATGATACTCTATAGAGGCCAACATGGTTTTGTTAAAGGTAGATCCTGCCTTAGCAATCTATTAACTATTCATAATAGAATAACATCTGAGTTGGACAAAGGAACTGGCTACACAGTGGTACTTCTGGATTTTGCTAAGGCTTTTGACAGGATACCCCATAGAACCCTGT
This sequence comes from Typopeltis vanoorti, assembly GCF_054136105.1. NCBI lineage: Eukaryota > Metazoa > Arthropoda > Arachnida > Uropygi > Thelyphonidae > Typopeltis > Typopeltis vanoorti. Next base: position 25,988,168 of record NC_143564.1, on the reverse strand, counting down.
TACGCAAATTGGAGCAGATGGGAATGGATATTAAATTGGTGATATGGATAGGAGAATGGCTCAGGGAGAGATACCATAAGGTGGTGTATGGAGGAGCCGAGTCCAGAATGAGGCAGGTGACCAGTGGTGTGCCTCAGGGCTCTGTGCTTGGGCCAATGTTGTTTAATTTGTATATAAATGATATAGGAAATGGCTTAAAGGGAGATATTCAGTTGTTTGCTGATGATGCAAAGTTGTGTAGTGCAATAAAAAATCAAGCTGATGTTGAAAGTTTGCAGGAGGATTTAAATAAGCTGGTAAAATGGGCAAAAGAAAATGGATGTCAGTTCAATGTGGAAAAGTGTAAAGTCATGCATTTTGGGATTAAAAGATTACCAGCTGTGTACTACATCGATGGAAAGGTACTCCAAGAGATTGATGAGGCTAGGGACTTAGGGGTATTGGTAGATAGGGAGATGAAGTTCAGAGGACACATTGCTAAGGTGTCCAAGATTGCACATAGGATTACTTGGTTGTTGAGGAACACACTGACATCCAGAGATAAAGAGGTTATTATTCCCCTTTACAAAGCATTGATACGTCCACATTTGGATTACTGTGCTCAGGTCTGGTCACCTGGATTCCTTGGAGATGAGGAGGCTGTGGAGAGGGTTCAGAGAAGAGTGACCAAGTTGGTGAGTGATATAAAAAATGCTCCCTACATTGATAGATTGAGAGCTTGTGGATTGCAGAGATTGGTTGATAGGAGAAGAAGAGGGGATATGATAGAAACATTCAAATTACTAAAAGGTTTTTATAGGATTGATGTATGGGAAATGTTTCAGCTGTGTGATATATATGGAAGAACAAGAGGTCATCTCTGGAAATTAAAGAAGAGTGTGGTTAACAAAGGTGTCAGAACAAGGTTTTTGCCTGGAGGGTGGTGAATGAGTGGAATTCATTGCCTGACTTAGTTGTGAGCTCTTCGTCTGTAAATGAATTCAAGAAGAGATATGACAGATATTGTTTTGCTAGTTTGGGTCTCCCGCGATGAGTCTGCTGACTCCATGGAGATACCCGTAATAATAATAATAATAATAATAATAATAATATTTCCAAATTTAATTTGCAATCTTCACTAAACATTATGCCTAATTATTTGAAATATTTCACTTGTTCTGTGGGATCTCCATTCAGAACGCACTTGAAGTTTTCTATGTTCCTACTTATTTTCATAGTTTTGGATTTTTTATTGCTGATTTTCATGAAAATTTGTTGCGGCCGTTATTCAGTTAAGTTAGTGAATCCTGGAGACTAGCACTAGACATGTTTAGGAGACATGATGTGCATAAAACAAAGAGCTAAGTTTGACATCTCCAATTCTAATATCAGGCCTAATTCCACTTTTTTTTCATATTGCAATCCATATATATAAATGATGAATAAGCATGAAGGTAATGTGCATCCTTGTCTTACCCCTGATATTATATCAAACCATCTTCCTGTATTTCCTTTGATTCTAACTGCTGACTGACAACTTAAATATAGACTATGGATTGCTCTGTATAATGATCCATTAAACAGCGATCCGAATCTACAAAACTTAAGTACAGATGATGATATTGTGGGATAAAAATGGAAATAGAGTGACTGATGCAGAGGACATAGTGGTTCAATGAACACTTTATTGGAGTATTTCATCCTGGAGGAGTCAGTTTTAATGCTAAAGGGATTGCACAGTTTAGGTTTAGAGGTACAGGAAGAGAGTGTGTTTCAAATACTGAGTACTCTGGATGTCAGTAAAGCTGTGGGACTAGATGGTATTTCACGACAAGTTTTTAGAGAATGGGCTAAAGAGCTGACAGCTCCTTTGACCTGGCTTTTCAATGAAAGTCTGGCTACTTGAAAGGTGCCCAGGGAATGGAAGGAAGGTAAGATAGTGCCATTGCACAAGGGTGGTCGCAGACTGGAAGTGTCTAATTATATGCCAGCTGGTGTGTCATCAGTAGTTGTTAAGATCTTGGAGAAATTAGTGAGGGACTGTATACAGCATTGGGCAGATGAGGGTAATGTGATCTGTGAGAGTCAACATGGATTTGTGAAGGGACGCTCTTGTTTTAGCAATATGCTAGCCTTTTATGATAAAGTTACAACAGCATTAGATGACGGAAAGGCATATACTGCCATTTTCTTAGACTTAGCGAAGGCATTTGACAGGGTGCCACATAATAATCTGATATTTAAGTTGCAGCACATGAGTATGGATGTTAGATTGGTCAACTGGATTCAGGATTAGCTGTCTGATAGGTATCAGAGCATTGTGTATGGTGGGGCAGTTTCAAGGAAGCAGAGGATTACAAGTGGGGTCCCACAGGGCTCAGTACTAGGACCTATATTGTTTAACCTTTTTATCAGTGATATTGTCAGTGGATTGCAAGGAGATATTCAGTTGTTTCCGGATGATACGAAGCTGGGAAGGATTATTAGTAATAGTGCAAACATGGCAGCCCTGCAAGAGGATTTGAATAAGCTAGATAGATGAGCAAATGAATGGGGGTATTGGTTTAATGCAGCAAAATGTAAGGTCTTGAGGTTTGGGAAACATCAATGGGACACTGCATACTCTGTGGGAGGAGTTATACTGGAGGAAGTAGGGGAGCAAGAGATCTGGGGTTGATGATTGAAAGAAACCTGAAATTTAGGAGACATATTGCAAAGGTGGTGAAGGTAACACAGAGGATTGCTGCAATAATGAGAAGGATGCTGACTTGCAGAGATAAAACAGTTATCATTCCGTTGTACAAGACCCTGATCAGACCACACTTAGACTATTGTTCTCAGATTTGGTCCCCAGGATGTGAAGGGGATAAATTAACCGTGGAAAGGGTACAAAGGCAGATAACAAAGATGGTTTCAGGACAGTACAATGATAGTTATGAGGACTGGCTGAGGGAATTTGGACTGCAGAGTTTGGTGGATAGAAGAAGGAGAGGTGATATGATTGAGACTTTTAAACTGTTGAGAGGTGGTTACATGGTTGACTGGAGAGTTTTTTCGCTTGGTTGAACAGTAGAAAGGAGTGATAACAAGAGGCCATCTCTGGAAATTATGAAAGGAAACTGTGAGCAAGAGGGTGAGGAGTGGTTTCTTTGCATGGAGGGTGGTTGAACTATGGAATGCATTGCCTGATGGAGTGGTGAGAGCGAGAATGGTCAATGAGTTTAAGGAGTGGTATGATAGACTTTGTGTTTCTCAAGGGGGGGGGACCTCCCCTCGATGAGTCTTGATAGACTTTGTGTTTCTTAGGAAGGACCTCCCATGATCAGTCTTTTGACTCCATGGAGGCCTGAATAATAATAATAATAATAATAGATCCTTATTATATTCCTACATTTTCTCAACTGTTTGTCTTAAAGTGAAAATCAGATCTGGACAACCTCTATTTGGTCTGAATCTTGTTCTTCTCCAAGTTTTTCATTCACAATCTTTCTCAACCTCTTTTCAAGTATATTTGCATAGATCTTGCCTGGAACACTCAGTAGAGAAATTCCTCTGTAATTATCACATTCAGCTTTATATCCGCTTTTTTATAGATGGGTACTATGAGAGCTCTACTCCAATCATTGGGAATTCGATCTTCTGACCAGGCTCTTTGAATTATGCAGTGTAGCCACTTCAAAACTTTTAAACCTCCAATAATAATAATAATAATAATACTTAAGCATTTCTGGTTGAATATCATCTACTTCAAATGCCTTTCCACATTTCAAGTTTTTGACAGCTTTTTCTACTAAGTGTTGATATGTATTCCTCTTTGCATTCCTTCTGAAAATTTTTACTACTGTTCTGTCACTGCTTGGTTCATTTAACAGTCTTTCAAAGTAACTAATTTTTTTTTAAACTTTCTTACATACTGTTTGTTTTCAATATGATATCCATTTTTATCATGCTTAGTACTAAGTAATGGTCACTTCCAATTTCAAATCCTCTGTACACCCTTCTATCCTGAATGACTATGATGATATCACTATCAACAAGGACATAGTCTGTGAATCTTTTCTTATATCTTGTGTCTTTTTTTTCAAGTGAACTTGTCCACATCTTTATTTTGAAACATAGTGTAAGAAATGACTAGTCCATGTCCTGAGCAAAATTCCAGCAAATACATACCATTATTATTATTAACTTTGCCCTTTTCTCCAAATTTTCCCAAAATCTTCCTTTGTGCCTAGTGAGATTCATTTCCTACTCTCTGCTATTCGGTCTCCAACAAGGACCACTTTTTCCATTTTCTTTATATCAGCTGCCTGTTCTTATGACTCAAAAAATTTCTCCACTTCTGTGGAACCATAGGCACAAATAAGTTTCATTGTCCATATCCCCATTTTGAAGTTTGTCCACATAACGCTACTTGAAACTGCTTTCCAATCAAGAAGTTTATATTCATGTTCAGTGTTGAATGCTGTTGCTACTCCTTCCTTTCCTTGATCATTATTGCCTGAAAATAGCATCATATACTTATTATTTAGTAATATCTCACCTGTTTTTATCTTCTTTGTCTCAGTAATGCCAATGATGTCCACCTGGTACTTTTCCAATTTTTCTGCAAGGTAGATTTCCTTTCCATTAATACTCCTTATATTGATTGTTCCTATCTTCAGTACTTCTGATGTTGGGTTTATTCTTCTTCTTCTTCTGGCTGTTGAGTTGGAGCTTGCTTTAGTAGCTGCATTTTCACTGTTCCCTGATGAAAACAGTATGGGTCATGTTTAAGCAGGCCATGCCCCAGCCTGAATGAAATCTTATCATGTTGTACCACCGTATGCATTTGTAGTTTAAGCCAATAAAAAGTACAATTTGGTCAGCTAAGTCTCAAATTGCCAGCCCACTGAGATACTTTAAATGTCAGAAATATGGACATGCCCAAACTACCTGTTGTGGCTTTACCATCTGTGCCTGACAATAATAAATCTTGCTCTGCATAGAAAGCTAAATGTGTCAGCTGTCAGTGAGATCATTCAGCCTACTTCCATGCATGCATCTCAGAATTAGAAGGATGAAAGAGAAATACAAAAGATAAAAACAGAACAAAATATGTCATATTAGGATGCAAAGAGGAAGCTAGCCATTACCACTCCTGCCCTGAAATCCTCTTTTGCTGAGAAGGTGACAGTTAAGAAAATATCAACCACAGTTCAAACTCACAGGTCTCCACCATCTAATAATTTCACTGTTGACCTGTATGATTGTGAGTGCTTCTCTGTGGTGTGCATCAGTCACACAACCTATGGTCTCATTCCTGAAACAACTCTAAAAATGATCAATTCAATGAGAACCCACTTGTCAAGAACATTATTAATATTGATATGATTGCATGGGCACCTCCATGGAGTCTGAAGACTCATTGTGGAAGATCCAAATTATCCACACAATATCTATCATATGTCTTGAATACATTAACAGACAAAGCATTCACAACTGATTCTAGTAACCCTTTCCATTCATTCACCACTCTCCAAGGGAAAAATCTAATCCTCCCACTCTTGATAACTATGCTTTTACCCTTCCAGGAATAATCTCTTGTCAAGTGCTGAAATATTTTCTCTATATTAATCCTATAAAATTTATTAAGTAACTTAAATGTTTCTGTCATATCTTTTCTTTTTCACCTACCAACCAACTTTTGCAACCCACAAACTCTCAATCCATCCTCATGTGGAGCATTCCACAGCCCATCTTTCTATCTGTTCACTTGCCTCTGGATCCACTCCACCACTTCCTCATCCACAAGAAACCTAGGTGACCAGACCTGAGCATATTAATCTATATGTTATCATATCAAGGTTTTATAAAGAGGAATGATAACTCCCTTATCTCAACTTGTTAGTATGATGCAAGCTGTTTACATCACCTTGATTAACTATTACCCTACCAACTTTGCATCGTCAGCAAACAACTGAATATGTCTCTTCAGATTATTTCCTATATCATTTATGTACAAATTAAACACCAGTTTAGAGCATTTTGGCACACCACTCATCACCTACTCTCTTTCGAATTTTGCTTCTCAATGTACTACCTTTTGGTATCTATACATCAGCCACTCTTGTATCCATATTACCAGTTTCATATCCATCCCTGATTGTTCCAGTTTGCCAACACAATTTCATGTGGTATGCTGTCAAACACCTTTGAAAATTGAGCGGTGTCATTGTGTAGCCATTTCATCTGTTCATCTCAGCTGTCACCCTATTTTAAAAAGTTAATAAATTACTAAGCTATGACCAACCCGTCACAAAACCATGATATCCCTCAAAACCATGATATCCCTCTATTCATATCATATAGGAATATGATATGAATAGAGTATCATATTCCTATCTACCTATTCCTAATTATTATTATTATTATTATTATTATGAGCAACTCCAGGAAGTCATTAGACTCATCGAGGGAGGCCCCAAATCATATTCATCACAACTATTCGACATTCATACAGTATCTATCATACCTCGCCTTAAACTCATTCACTGTCACAGCATCCTCCACAGACTCTGGCAGCGCATTCCACTCATTCACCACTCTAAAAGTAGAGAACCCAGCTCTAACACCTTTACTAACCACACCTTTGCCCAGTTTCCATGGATGTCCCCTAGTCCTCCCACAACCAGCCCTGTTCTCAAAAATATCTTCTGAATTAATGTTATAGAAACCCTTCAGTAATTTGAATGTCTCAATCATATCTCTCCTCCTCTGCCTATCAACCAATTTTTGCAACCCACAAATCCTCAACCTGTTCTCATAAGGTTCATTCCACAGACCTGCTATCATCTTGGTCACTCGCCTCTGGACCCTCTCCACCACCTCCCCATCAAGAAGAAACCTAGGTGACAAAATCTGGGCACAGTAGTCGAGATGGGGACTTATCAAGGCTCAATACAGAGGAACAATAACCTGCTTGTCTCTGCTTGTCAATGTATTCTTCAGCAACCAAGTGATTTGATGAGCTGATTTGGCCACTTTTGCAATGTGCCCCCTAAACTTCAACTCCTTATCCACCAACACTCCTAAATCTCGTGCCTCATCAATTTCCTGGAGTACAGTTCCACCAATGTAGTAAACTGCTGCTAATCTGTTCACCCCAAAATGTATAACCTTACATTTTGCCACATTAAATTGACATCCATTCTCCTTAGCCCAGACCTCCAAATTATCCAAATCGTCCTGTAAAATTTTGACATCCTGTGCACTCACAATTGCCCTACCCAACTTTGCATCATCTGCAAACAAATGAACTGTTCCTCTCAGATCCTTTCCTATATCATTAATGAACAAATTAAACAGCACCGGTCCAAGAACAGATCCCTGTGGCACACCACTAGTCACAGGCCATCTTGTGGACTCTACTCCTGAATAAACCACTCTCTGATATCGCTCCGTCAACCACCCTCCTATCCATCTCACCAACCTTATATCTATCCCCATATGCTGCAATTTACTGATTAGAATTCCATGTGGTATCCTGTCAAAGGCCTTAGCAAGGTTCCAGTAGAATCACTGTAAACCCATTATCCTTATCCAGTTCAGCCGTCACTGTGTTATAATACGTGAGCAAGTTACTGAGGCATGACCTACCCTTCAAAAACCATGCTGTCCCCAATACAGTATCCCATTATCTTCTATCCAATCTTGTATTTTCCTCTTGACTATTCTCTCCAAGACCTTGATAATGATTCCTGTTATGCTGATTGGTCGGTAATTTTCAACAGAAGCCTTGGAACCACCTTTATGCAGTGGAACTAATTTCCCCTCTTTCCACCCCCTTGGGACTGACCCAGACCCGAGGCTCAAATTAAACAAAATGGTCAAGGGCACTGACAATTCTTTAGCCGCTTCACGTACGACACGAGCTGGTATACCATCCAATCCCACAGATGTATTGACATTGAGGTTCTGTAATAGACTAGTTACCTCTACTTCATTCATCACAATTCCAGTATAAGCTGTTGGTTCTTCCATTCCTGCAAAGTCACCACCTGGATGATATACTCTTGAAAAGTGCTCGCTCAGTAATTCCACTATATCGACTGATTCGGTTACCTCCCTACCCTCAGCATTTTTTAAGATCATTCTACCATGAACATTTTTCCTTTTACTTGCAACATATTGAAAAAACTGTTTGGGATTCTCTTTAGCCTGCATGGCAATTTTCTTTCATAATCCGCTTTTGCTTTTCTTACCACCCTCATTACCATCTTGGCCTGAGCTTTATACTGTTCCTGCACCTGCTGGTCACCTTTCTCCTTAAATTCCCTCCACAATTGTTTCTTTTTTTGCAGCTCAAGCTTAATAGTGTTATTCATCCATTTAACCCCCTACTTGATTTATTATTCGGACTCTTGGTATACAGTCAACCATTGCCCCCTGCAAACACTTCTTAACCACCTCCCATGCACTATCAACATCCAGCCCTTGCAGTTTTATATGCCATGGCACTGAGCCAAGCACACTCCTAAGCTTGTCATACTTACCAGCCCGGTAATTCCACATGTACCCTGTCTTAATTGTAAATTCCACTCCTTTAGTCACCTCCCAAGTCATGACCTTATGGTCACTCTCACCAATTGGTGGCAACATGGTCATGTTCGTTACAGCCACATTCTCAGTTGCAATTACTAGGTCAAGCATTCTCTGCCCCCTGGTATTTTCCACTACATGCTGCCGCAGATAGTTGTCCCTTAATAACCACATAAAATCCAATTCCTTCCTCCCATGTGCCCTCTCCTCTTTCCAGTTAATGTTACCATAAGTGAAATCACCCATAATAATTACCCTCCTTCCACTCATTTCTTTTATTTGCCTATGCATACTATCCCCGCCATCTATTCCATCACCTGGTCTATAGCAGCACCCAATTGTATATTTTGTTCTGCTAGATTCTATCTCACACCAAACAGCCTCAAATGTGCTCTTTTCTCTATCCTGTAGTTCAACTTCTTTACTCCTTGGCTGCAACTCATCAGCTATCATCAATAACACTCCTCCCCCCTGTTTTATTCACCCTGTCACTCCTGAACACGCTATACCCGTTGCATTCAATCCCACTAGTTTTATCATCTTCTCTCAGCCATGTTTCACTAATACCAACAACCTGTGGCCTGGAAGTGCCAACCAAGGCCAAAAACTCTTCCTTCTTGTTCCTAATACTCATGGCATTAGTGTACATGAATTGCAGAAGCCCATTTGTCCCATCCCTACTTTGATGCCTTATACTAACTATCCTATTCTGATTTGTTGTTCTTTGTACTCGCTCGGGCATAATATACTCATTCATACACTCAACTGCCTCCCTAAAGTCTGCATATCTACTCCCCTCCCCTCTTAATAAATCTAGTTTCCCTGAGTCTGTACATCCACTTCCACATCATTCCTCAACGCTTTTTCAATCCTCCATACACCCACTCCATTCAAATGTAACCCATCCATCTTATATAAGTCCTTTCACCCATCGAACTCATTCCACACATTCACAAATTCCACACCACTCTCCATGCATAACTCACACATAAAGTCATTGGCAATTATGGCCCTCCTTCTAAACACTTCACTGTCATACTGCGGTAAAATACTCACCATCCTAACTCTCTCACTCTTCTCTTTTGCTACCTCAAGTAATTCCCTCACATCCTCTATCATTTCCATTTTGTCCTCTTTCAAATCATTTGTTCCTGCCACGATCATCATCTCTTTTACCCTCTGTTTTTGCACTCGAATAGATTCGCTGACGTCCTTTATGTTCACACCCGGCTGGTATGACTTCGTCAAACTCTCAATTATCACACCTCTTAATAGCGAATCCCCATACAGCACTCGCTCCTTCATTTTATTGACATTTACGAACATTCTATTATTTGTCATCACAGACTTCTGCCAGTTATTTGTCGGTATGTTCAGTACACATTTTTCCATACGTTCCAGTTGCCTTTTTGCTCTGTGTATCGCACCATTCAAACGCGCAATTTCACTACTCGCATTTATCTCACCATTTTCATTATCAATCAAATCATCCATTTGTTCTGTATTTCTACCTTCATTTACACTTTCAACGACGCTCTCACAACTATCTGGCGCTACCACGCAATTCTCTATCACACCGCCATTTTCTACATTCTGACTATCGTTAACGATATCACTCTCGCCACCCGAAACACGCTTGAGATCCTCATTCTCCTTACACTTTCTGCACATATTAACTCCACTATCACCCTCTAACCAGACTCCCACAGCTCTTCGCAAAGCATACATCTCACAGACAGCACATTGCATAAATTCATTTACATCAATACTCTTAAACAAACATGGTGACCTGGCTGCCATTTTTTTCTTTATCGGTGCCATATGTATGCTATCTTATCTTAAAAATAATAATTAACAGAAAACACACAAAAATTGCACAGACACACCAAGAAACAAAAAGCAAACAATACTACTTAAATTTCTAGTAAAATTGGCAATGTTAACACAAAATACTACTAATCTTTTAAGGCACTCTCAACAAGCCGACGATCTAATCACTGCGACACCAAGCGACCCCTGATTCCTAAGTTCTCTTTTTGACCAGCTTTTCCAGTACACCACTCTTGAAGTACTGATTGGTCTATAATTTGCTTCAACAGATTTAGATCCTCCTTTGCATAAAGGAGCAAAGGAATTATTTTCCCTTCTTTCACTCCCTTGCGACTTTGCCAGAGCTGAGACTTAAATTAAACATCCTATTGAAAGGCATCTCTAGTTCCTTTGAATGTTCTTGTAAAATGCAAGCTTGTATCCCATGTAATCCCACAGCTGTATTTGCATTGAGATTCTGCAATATCTGAAATACCTTTAATTCATCAACTTCTGTTGTCGCAATCAGTACTTGTCATATTAATATCCTCACTTGAATGATATACCTTGCAAAGTGGTCACTCAGTGACACAACTATTTCATCTGCTTTTATCACCCCTCACTGCTTTCAGTATTCATTAAACTTATCATTCAACAATTATCCTCTTACTTGTCACGTAATGAAAGAAAACTCTTTGGGATTTCCTTTTGCCTTCTCGGCTAATTTTTTCTCATAATCTGATTTTGCCTTCCTTAACATGTTTGTCACACTTTTTTTTTTTTTTTTTATCTCATGCATATTGAAACTACTCATCCAATTACCTGCTACTTAATTTTATCCTCCTGGCCTTGGGTATACAGTCTTATATTATTCCCTCCAGATATCCCTTGACTATCCTACATGTCCCATGAACATCTTTCCCTTGCTGATTTTTATACCATGGCACTGCTTCAAGCTGCCTCATAAGTTTGTCATAATCACTTGTCTTGTAGTTCCATACCCGTTCTTAACTGAAAATTCTACATTTTGCTGCCTCCCAAGACAACACTGCATGATCACTCTCCCAATCGGAGGCAGTGTAGTCTCCTTATTTATGGATGGGTCTTGTAATCTTATAACCAGATCCAACACGCTTGTATACTTTGAGTCTCCTCTATTACATGCTGCCACGATTAATTATCTCTCTCTCTCAGTAAGTGTGTAAAGCCCATTTCCTTCCTGCCATGTGATCTTTCCTCCTTCCAGTCTATGTGCCCAAAGTTGAAATCCTCCGATAATAATTATTTGACCTGTACTCTTGTAGTCAGGTACTACCTATTGCAGCAACTGATTTTATATTTTATGCTGTTGACCTCAATCTCAAACCAGATCACTTTAATAGAACTGCCATCTACCTGACTGATTCCTACTGTTGTTGACCGCGATTCATCTGCTTTCTTCAACAATACATCCCCTTGTCCTATGGCAAGGATAAAAGTGATAGATAAACCACTAGACACTCTCACAGAAAAAAAATGGTACTTCTGTATCTACTGAAAGTAAGCTAAATGCACTAAATCAATTTACCTCAAGTTCCTTCTGTTGCATGCTGCTTGAGGAAGTTGTCCTGCAACAGCTCAATAAATGCATTTTCATTCTTCTCATGAGATTCTGCTACCACCCAATCAACAATCCCATTATGATTACTCTTTTTGCACTCATCTTTTCTATTTGGTGATGCATATCTTCATCACTAGCAACTAATCCACCAGGTCTGTAACAACACTCCACTATGTAATTGATCTTGTTGGATTCCACCCCACATCAAATGGCTTCAAACTCACTGTCACATGAAATACTGTTAGTAGTACTACTACAGTCATTGGTCTTTATCATTGAATATCATTAGCAGCACATCCCCCCCTCCTCTCCTATCCTCTCTATCCTTCCTAAAAATAGTGTACCCTCTACACTCGATACCAGTTAGTATGTCTGATAGCCAGATCTCACTAATGCCTACAATCTGAGGTCCCAGCATATTGAGTAAGGCATGGGATAAAATTTGGAAACTAAATGGTAGATATGGAACACATCATTTGTATTACCATCAATGTGCAGTTGCTGATTCCAAAGTTATTGTAGACACTTTGAGAGAAAATTTTACTAGTCTCAGCAACAGCTTCATATCCTCCTGAATTTTTATTGTTGAAGGAGCAACAAGAGAAACATCGGATAAACTTTTCTACCAATAGACTAGAGCCGTATAATCAGATATTCTATAAGAAGGAACTAAAATGAGCTCTTTTTCACACAATGCAGTATGTCCTGATGACATCCACTATGAGATGATAAAATATCTTCTATCAACTTCAGTGGATCGCCTTCTCTTACTATACAGCAAAATACTTACAGGGAAAGAGTTTGATTCTTGGCATAAGTTAATTATCATTGCCATCCCAGAAACAGAAAAGGATTCAACACAAGCAAACACTTACTGACCTTTTACTCTGACCAGCTGTGTATGTATGATATTGGAGAAAATGGTCAATGCCAGACATCTTGGTATTTGGGAAGGAACAATCTTCTCTGCAACGCACAATGTTGCGTTCATAAATATTATTCAACTTTGGACTATTTAGTCTGTTGAAAAACATGTATAAGAGACACAGTAAGTCTTCAATGACATTGAAAAAAAACTTATCACATAGTTGGAGATATGGCATATTAAAAGCACTCTATAAGGTAGGTCTCAGAGGGCATCTTCCTGTATTTATTAAAAACTTTCTCTCTAGCTGAGTCTTCCAAGTCTGAGTGAAAAGTAATCTATATCGGCCCACATCATTAAGAAGCAGGTATACCCCAAGGTTCTATCTTAAGTGTGGCACTTTTTGCTGTCCATGTTAGCTCAATCACTGAACAGCTTCTTCCCACTGCAGGCAATGCCTGTTATGTTGATTATTTCACAATTTACTTGAGGGTAATTGAAAGACAATTTTAACAAGCAATTGATCATGTCTTTCCATGAGGTTTTAGTAATGGATTCAGGTTTTCAGTAGAAAAAAATGTAACTGTGTATACTTCTGCCAAAAATGCACTCTTCGCCCAGATCCTGAGTTAAGAATGGACAACGTATTGTTCCAGTAGCAGCAGAAGCCAGATTCTTAGGACTCATCTTTAACAGAAACCTTACATTCCTTGTACACATTTGACATTTGTCAACTAAGGGAAAAGTGCAAGAGGGCAATATATTTCCCTCTTGCACTCTGTCTTCTACTGAATGGGGGTGCAGACGGATCTTCATAGCTTCATCTTTATTGTATAATTATATGTTCAAAGCTGGATTATGGGTCACAAGTCTGTTGTTCTGCAAAGCATTGTAGCCTGCAATGGTTGGATCTCATCCATCATCAGGGTATATATGGATAGCTTCTGGTGCCTTTTGCACATCACCCATTCAACATCTTTATGTTGAAGCAAGTGAATCAGCTCTGGCACCAAACATTAACATACATAACCTGCAATATCCTCTTCATCCCACAACATCCCTACACTCCCCCCCCCCCAAGTCTGGTTTCTCTGTCTCTGCATTTACAAACTCTCACTGAACAATATTTTATCAAAACACCTAACTCTGCCTTATCTGAGTCCTTCTATCCATCAAACTAGCTCCACACATCCACAAACCCTACACCATTTCTCCTGTGCAACATGCAGACTGACTCATTTGTAATTACACTTCGTCATCCCAGTTTGCATCTGTCATACCATGGCAGCACACAGTTTTCACTTTCTCATGCTTCTTTTTTGTTTGTACCAGCAACTTTCATATCTTCAAACATATCACACTTGCCACTGGCTAGGTCATTAGCACTGGCCAAGATTATTATCTCTTTCACATTTCTCTCTCTTCCTCTTTGGTTTGAATAATTGTTGTAATCAGTGCTTTGTTTGGAAAACATTAGATGCCAGTATGCATTCTTTTCTAGCAGGAAAAGTTGAATAATACATACCACATCTGTATGCCATGTGTCACCGTTAATAAAGCTGCTGGTACACAACAGTACCTTTATTAACAGTAACACCTGACATAACTGATTTTTATTTTTATTTTTTTATATCTGATTCACACATGAAAGGCCACAAGATCTATAGCACATTAGTGCTGTGTGTGGGAAAGAGGAATAGAAGAAAGGAGGAATCTGTTGATGAGGAATGTCCCCCCCCCCCAAAAAAAAAAAAAAAAAAAAAAACACTGATTGCAATAAAATCTCATATGAAAATTTGTCAACAAAATGAGAAAACTGATGAAAATTGGTGGGAAAACTGAAAAATGTTGGCTGTTTAGGCACAATTTTTAGTTCACATGATAAAGTAAATTTGGAAATTGTTAATAGCATAATAAAATCTCTAATGATGGGTAGCAAGTTTAATAAATTTATATGGAATAAGAGAAAAGCTAAGCAAAAATGTAAACTAGCAATATAAGAGGGTGGTCTGAAAAGTTCTCGGCCTCAACCATAGATAGCAACACTATTGGCAAGATGTTTTTTTTCTAAGTTGGTACATCTGTCATAAGCATCCATGTGAAATTGCAAGTCATTCTATCAAGTAGTGTTTTTTATACGGTTGTCTGAAGCAAAAGTGTTGTCGGTATCCCTTGAAATGGATAAAATTGAGTATTATGCAGTTATAAAATTCTTTGTAAAAGAAAGTTTAATGCCAAAAGAAATGCATTCAAAGTTCATAAAAGTTTATGGGTACTCTTCTCCTTCGTTTTTGACAATTAAGAAATGGGCTGCCGAGTTTAAACTTGACCATACCAGCCTTGAAGGTGATCCACATGAAGGACGTCCAAAAAGTGTAACAACACCAGAAATCCTTGATCAAGTGCATAGTATGGTATTGGATGATTGGTGCATGAAATTGCTGAGGCTATAGACATTTCAAAAGAACATTAGGATGTATTTTGCATGAAGAATTACAAATGAAAAAGCTTTGCGCAAGATGAGTGCCATGCTTGCTCACAGTAGATCAAAAATGCACTCCATGAAAATCTCTGAACAGTGCTTGGAGCTTTTTAACAAGAATAAAACTGATTTTGTGCATCGATTTATTACTATGGATGAGACTTGGATTCACTATTACACACCAGAATCCAACCAGTCAAAACAGTGGACAGAAGCTGGTTGTTCAGCGCCAAAGAAGACAAAGTCGGTTCCATCAGCAGGAAAAGTCATGGCATCAATATTTTGGGATACTAAAGGCATTTTGTTTATTAATTATAGGTATCCCTCAGTTAACGCGGTTAATTAATCCCTCGATTTTGATATACCGCATATATCAAAATCGGTTAATCAAATGTAATAATCAATGGTAAAAATTAAAATTCGTCCATAAGCGATTACTGTATTAATAATTCATTTTATATGGTACTCTTTTGGGAAAGATAAAAAATGAATGCAAAGTAAATGTTTAAGAAATACTTGTACCTACATTATTTACTGCAATTTTTTTATCAAAAGAAGTTATCAAGAGTCGTTTGAACAGTTTTATTTTTTTTCTTATCAGCATAAATTCTACAATAACAAGCAAAATGACTCTCTAGATCTTGGCAAACAAGCAATAAAACATAAAGAAAAAACACTGCAAATATAATACATAATGGTACAAATTAAGTGGATATTGAATCCAACATTATTTCATAGCCGAATATAAAAACTACAAGAGTTTTGTGCCAAAGATATAGAAACTAAAAGTTTTGGTGGATGCAAGCATAAGTAGTGCCTTATGGGCAACTCATAGTAAGGGTGGAGCAAGCTCCAGACACTTTCCTTAGTATTTTTCATAAATATAAAGCACATCTCCTAGAGGACATGTATAATAAATAAGCTTTTTGCTCTCATTTCAGTAATACATGATGGTTTATTTATTTTCAGTTACAATCTAGAAATTATTGAACAAAGAATAAAAAAACAACAACTAAACCATACTATACTGACATCGGAGGTTGCAGTATGTCTCTCAGATACAATTTACTGTCAAATATCACAAACCTTTACATAACATGTCTTAAACCAAACTGACAGCAAAAACAGTGCGGAATATCACTCGTAACATATGAATGCACAGCTACTCATGACCTCCAAGCTATACACTGAATTGTATAAGAATATTTATATTAAACATTTTGCATGTATCTGTCAGACCATCTGCGAGCTTTGCAGGGTTAAAGGCGCGTTAATCAAAACTCTTGACACGTATATCAAGGGATTGCCGCACTTACTTTTGCAGCGTTAATCAAATCCCACGTTAAGCAAAACTGCGTTAAGCAAGGGATACCTGTATCTTGAAAAGGGTAAAACAATAACCAGGGAATATTATTCCGATCTTTTAACCAGACTAGATAAAAAAATTTGTGAGAAAAGACCCAGTTTGCAGAAGAAAAAAATCATCTTTCATCAGGACAATGCACCTGCCCACAAAGGTGGTTTGGCAATGGGAAATCAAGGGATCTGCACTATGAATTGTTGGAATATCCACACTATTCCCCAGATTTGGCTCTCTCTGACTTCTATCTCTTCCCAAAACTAAAATTCTTCCTCACTGGTCAGCATTTTTCTTTGAATCAAGAGGTGATTGCAGCTGTAGAGGGATATTTTGCAGATCTTACTGAGAACTCACTACAGGGACAGGATAATGGCACTGGAGCATTGCTGGAATAAATGTATTAAGTCTTAAGGGAGATTATGTTGAAAAATAAAAATAATTTTGAAATTATAAATCCTTTTTTTCATTGTTAGGGCGAGAACTTTTCACACCACCCTCGTATGTATGTCTTCGTAGCTGCTCTATCTCTACGGCCTACCACTGTTGTCTGTTTTACACTCTGCTTTCACTTCTTATTAGTCATTCATGAAGGATTGTTCATTACATATCTCAAGTCTTGTAAATTATTGGTAATTTTTACTTGAAATAATGGGAAAGAAGATGATGTTATTTGGGTAGATGATTTTGACGATGCACACAAGGAAACAACTCTTGAGGCCAGAAGTAGCAATAGCGAGTAGGAGATTCTTGGTAAGTCATACCCATTTTCAGTTTTTTCCTGAAAACTTTAGTTTCTGAAAATCCCTGCATATATCTTGCACCATGATTTTTTAGCTTTAATTTTCAGAAAAAAAGTGCGAGTTATATTCGAGTAAATACGTTACTTGTTTTTAAATTGGTATAATGTTAGCTTTCTATAAGTGCAAGTGTTTCTGAGTTATAAGATCATGGTCTTGAGGGGAAGGGATTAATTATATTTATGAGAAAATATCTTTATAGATGGATTTAAGAATCCAAATTTGTGATGAATTTAATAGTATCTGTTATAATTTTTTATAAGGCACTTTTTTTTTCTATAGAATTTACACAAAGACAGTTCATTGACAGTTGCAATAGACACTATACCACCACTTATGAATACTCTTCGTTTAGTGTGGATTCTGTCTCAGTATTATAGTGAAGATTCTAAAATGATGCATTTGATGGGCTGTATTGCTAGGGCTCTCAGAGAACTTGTAATCACCACCATTAGTGTTAAACCATTGTTCAGAAAGCCTCTCACAGAGGTAAGGCAGTTTATTATTTCTTATGGATACTGATATTTTAACTTATATATTGGCTTAACATAATTAATAACTTTAAATCAACTGAGATAAAGATCATCTTTAGTTATCAGTATTTTGTCTCAGTATTGAACCATTAACAGATTATAAATCACTATGTGATTACCTTTACATACATTATACAAATGGCCAAGGGTACCTCATGCTAATATAATACGGACTATTTACATTCTCTAGGAGCAGTTCAATAATAGCCAGCAGAATAAAGATTATGTATTCTGCTGCAGAGTGTTTCCTAGATCTTTAGTAGTGTTTTACATCCAAAAGTTAAATACTAAAATTTAAGGTGTCTTGTTTGTTGTAGGCAATTTCCCAAATCAGTCTTTTATTTTGGAAGCAACTTGTTTTTTAAAATGGTATAATTTTTCCTTTTTATTATGTGCATTTAATCCAGCACATGGTCTGTGCGCATATTTTTTTCCATAATTGGTTCATTAACATATAAATATTTTTGTATTCTAGTCTTGTTATGGATGCCCATCTGCAAGGCTGCTCATAATAATTATTATTATTATAAGAGAAGGTGATGTGATTAATCTAATAGTAAGTTGACAAGTATTTGTGATATAATTAAAAACAAGTTTTCTTTAGTAATATTTGATAATTATGATGCAACAAACACATTTGTTGGGCAAAGTTAATGATACTTGGGTCTCCTGCGATGAGTCTACTGACTCCATGGAGATACATACAGAATAGTGATGTCCTCTATGTTGGGTGGGGGGGAATTGAAAGCAAAAAACAATTGCAAGGAAAACAAAGTGAAATGTGCAAGATAAGAACCTTTTTGATCTCATCATTGCTGATCATTCAGGCTCATACCAACACATGTTAAAAGATACATGTAATACCCACATGGAACAAATCGATCAAAAATTTCAGGAATATGAGCACTACTTATGGTACAATAATGGTAGTGTAGAAGTGCTTGTAATGGTGCACAATATAAAATCGAAACTATTGGAAATCTCAATATCAATATTGAAAACCTCAATCCTGAAAATGAAGAACTTAAAAAGAGGTAAATATGCTTTAAGTGTCAAATGGAACATGCATTGCAGAAAGAAAGAAAGAAAAAGAGAACTAAATGGCATACCAAAAAAAAAAAGGATAGAAGTTTTATACTCTCTAGTGAAGCTGATTGGCACAACCATTGATGTATCAGTCACAACTACAGATATTACCTCTGTTAATCATGGATCTCAAAGAACAAAGTGAGACCACCATCAGTCATTGCTCATTTCACCAGCAAAAATATGAGAAACCATATTCTAGCATCCAGCAAGAAAACAAAGCTGACACCATTGATTGTGAACTAACAGGCACCCCCAGTTCCAATCTACATAACTGTAACCTAGACATCATACCTTCAAAAACCTATTGTACCAAGGATAACAAAAATACAAAACTATAAGTTTCTATGAATTAAATAAGGAACCACCGATATTTATAGACAGCGCAATATTCAAATTTAGGTAATTTCAAGTGAATCTAACCTGAACAGGTTCCCATTATTTTTCTTAGGAATAATCCTTATTAATAATCCCTTTCCTAATCCTTAAAAGAAGCAAGCCTTAAATTACTTTTAACTGTTATAACATATCAATCTTAAATTTGGGTGAACATGTTCAGTTTTAAAATGTAAACTTTAATGTATTTGAGTCTGTGAAGAAGTGAATAGACAACACAAATTCTGAGCACATCTTCTTACACATAAATATAAGAAGCTGAAAAAAAAAATACTAGTTTACATCGATAACACGTCTCAGGAGTGAAGGTACAGATGAAATAATTTCACACTGCTCAGAAAAGATAATTTTCTAATTAAAATGAAATATTTATTGATCTTTAATTGACCATGAACAGAGAAAATAGAGTAACACTATCGTATAAATTAAACATTGAAACAGAACTCATAACATTACATGCATGGAGCGTGTAATAGTCACTATTATGAGAGCATGTTCTGTAGTTTTGAACGAAATTAAATTCTGGCAGACTGAGTGATCTTATTAAAGTTTTCCATATGTCGGCTATTATCATTCCCTGGTTTCTGTTAAGATTTTCTCCAGATTGGAGGACTACAACGGCTTCTTTGAAATTTCTACAACGGAAATCTTCTTCTAGGTAAGGCATGGAGCTGCTATCCCAATCAATGGTATTTTTAGTAACCACGAAATGATGGGCTAGACCTAAGTTGTCTGTTCTGTTGTTATTAACATCTCCTATACAACAAGCACATGGGATGTTGTACATTCCGGAGTGTTTGAAAAAAGGATTAACGTCTTTTGGAGATCTTAGAACGTGATGGACAGTCTTGACCGGTTTGAATACAACTCTGATGTTGAAGGTTTAAAAAGTTTTGCGATCTTCTCGGACACTGTACCTGCATAAGGAATAACTATGGATGAACTGTATTGAGTGATGGTAGGTTGTTGTTGTTGTTGTCAGGGGGTTTCTATGAAGAATATTGTTGATTAGATTCTTTGGATAGCCACTTTTTTTTATTAATGTTTCTAATATATGAGTAATTTCATCATAGAGTTCTTCTTCTGAGATGATGTTCGTAGCTCTATTTTTGAGCATATGTATTATGCTGAGCTTCTGGGAAATATGGTGAGTTCATCTGAAATGAAGGTAGCGTCCAGTGTTTGTTGTTTTGTGGTACACTGCTAGTTTGATATGTCCATCTGCTAGTTTCTTGATTAGGGTATACAAAACTGGTAGTTGATTATCTTTTTCCAGTTCCAAAGTGAATTGTATTTTTTGATGAAAAAAATTAATTTTGGTTAAAAAGTCCAAAAGAGCTGTTTTTGTGTTCATCCAAATTATGAAGACATCGTCTACATACCTCCACCACACTAAATGTTTTTGGTCTACTTTTGAGAGGATGTCTTTCTAGCTTTTCCATGAACAGATTTGAACAGGCAGCGAAAGGGGACTGCCCATAGTTAAGCCACTTAGTTGCTCATATATCGTTTCATTCCATTTAAAATAATTAGATTTAAGGCAGGGGTGCTTAAGGGTCAAAGCTGTATAACTGAGAGGAGACCTCCACATAGCCTTTAAAGGAATGCGGAGAACCGACCAGGGCTTCTGACCTAATGTCCAATCCTCACCATCTCGTGGTGCACCCTGTTGGGTATTTACTTGGATACTAAACGAACGAGGATGGGCTGGCAATTTGGGATTTAGCTGACCAAATTGTATTCTTATTGGTTAAACCAAAATAAAAAAAATGATGGTACAACATGACAAAATTTCATGCCAGCGGGGGCATCGCCCGGTTAAACAAGGCCCCCGTTGTTTTCGCCAGGGAACCAGGGCGAACAGCGAAAAGTCAGCTACTGGAACAAATCTGAAAACAAACCCCAACTCAACATCACCGGAGTTAAAGATCGGTATCAACTTAAGAAGCCTAAATGGCAAAGAAATGGAGCTAGCTGAGGAATTAGATAAGTACCAGATCGACATAATAGGGGTGAATGAAACAAAAAAGACCAAAACTGGTGAGATCTTTCTGAGCAATAAATACAAAATGTTATATTCAGGCAATGACAATCAAGGAAAAGAAGGAGTAGCCATAGTATTCAACACAAATTACGAAGCTAATCTTCTGGAATGGCAGTCAGTCTCAAGTAGAGTAATGTGGGCAAATATGAGAATGGGGAACTGGAGAATGAGACTTATTTGTGCCTATGGTCCCACAGAAGGTTCTACTAAGATAGAAATGGAGGAATTTTTTAATGTTTAGAACAAAGCAACTGACACAATGAAAAATGAAAAGTTGATCCTTGTTGGAGATCTAAATAGCAGAGTAGGAAATGATTGTGAGACATACAAAAATATTTTGGGAAAATTTGGAGAAAAGAGCAAAGCTAATAATAATGGCAAATATCTGTTGGATTTCTACTCAGGACATGGACCGGTTATTACACCATGTTCCAACATAAAAATGTGCACAAATTCACATGGAGAGAAGAGGCTAGGAATAAGAAAAGTCTCATTGACTATGTTATTGTTGATAGTGATGTTTTCTTCCTGGTGCAGGACACCAGAGTGTACAGAGGATTTGAAATTGGAAGTGATCACTATTTAGTCTTGAGCAGGATAAAATTGAATTTCATATTGAAAAGAATAACATGTAAGAAAGTTTTAAAGCGAATAAAAGTTGAGCAGCTCTCAGATGTGAACTGTAGACTAAAATACACAAAGATTATTGAAGAAAAAATGAAAGAGTTTGAGAACAGAAACCAAACCTTGTAGATTCAGTGGCAAGCCTTCAAGAAAACACTGATTGATTCAGCCAGAGAGGCATGTGGTGAGGTTGTCTGCAAGGATAGAAAAATCAGAACTCCCTGGTGGACACAGGAAGTTAAAGAGGCAGTGAAGGAAAAGAAGAAAGCATATCAAAAGTTCCTGTCAAATAAGTCAGCTTGTGCTCTTAGAGAATATAGAGACAAATGCAAGAATGCTAAACACTGTGTAAAACTAGCTAAACAAAAGTCATGGGAGGACTTTGGCAAGAATATAGAAAATAAATATCAAGAAGGCAGCAAAATATTCTGGTGGTTGTTGAAGAAGCTTAGTAATGGAGGAAAGAGTGCTGTAAAAGAAGTTAGAGATGATAAAGGTGACATGAAAACTGGAATAAAAGATATCCTTGAAGTATGGAGTAATTACTTTGAAAAACTGCTAAATGAAGCAAGCAGTGATGACAGCACAGTGGTAAACACACTGACCAGTCATAAAGGCAGGAATACATATCCATATTTGAAGTAGAAAAAGCTATCAAAGGCTTGAAATGTGGAAAGGCAGCTGGAGTAGATGATATTCGACCAGAAATGCTGAAGTATGGTGGTATAAGAGTCTTACAGTGGCTGCACTGCATAGTTCAGAAAGCCTGGGCAGAGGGACGAATTCCCAATGATTGGAGTAGAGCTCTCATAGTACCCATATATAAATAGGGAAATAAAACTGAATGTGAGAATTACAGAGGTATTTCCCTACTGAGTGTTCCTGGCAAAATCTATGCAAGTATACTTGAGAAACGGTTGAGAAGAATTATGGAAGAAAAGCTTGGTGAAGAACAAGCTGGATTCAGGCCAAATAGGGGCTGTCAGGATCAGATCTTCACTTTACGACAAATAGTCGAGAAATCATGGGAATATAACAAAGATCTGTATTTAAGTTTTGTCGATTTGGAAAAGGCATATGACAAGGTGCCAAGAGAGAAGCTATTCAATACACTGCAGTTATATGGTGCCAATGGGGCATTATATCAAGCAATACTTAGTCTTTATTTGAGTTGTAAGTCAGCAGTTAGAATTGAAGGAAGTACAGGAAGATGGTTTAATGTTAAATCTGGTGTGAGACAAGGATGTACATTATCCCCTCTGTTATTCATTATCTATATGGATCACATTATGAAGGAAAGTGGTATTAAACATGATATCAAAATTGCTGATGTTAATGTCAGCTCTTTGCTTTATGCAGATGAAGTTATACTTCTAAATAAATCTGCTACAAGTCTGCAAGATTCTCTGATGACTAAATTGAATAGCTGTTGTAATAGATATGGTATGAAGGTCAGCAATAAAAAGCCAGAGACAATGAAAATAGGCAGAATCATTGAAAATTTGAACTGTTTTGTGAATGGAGAACCTGTTGAACAAGTAAAACATTTCAGCTATTTAGGCACGATTTTTACTGAAGATGGTAAATTAAATATTGAAATAGACAACAGAATCAGCAAAGCTGGTATGGTGAGAAGTCAATTGAATAAATTCATATGGAATAAGAGAGAAATTAGTTAGAACACTAAATTAGCTGTATACAAGTGTTCAAACCAGTTTTAACTTATGGATCTGAGAGCTGGGTCAGAAGTAAAACACTTGACCAAAGACTAGAGACCATGGATATAAGAGTCCTGAGAAAGATTATAGGCATGAACAGATGGCATCAATGGCAGTATCATATTAAAAATGAGGATATTAGGAAATAACTTGACATTGTCTGCATCCAGGAATGCGTTAGCAGAGCTAATCTCAGGTGGTATGGTCACTTAAACAGAATGGGCGAGGAAAGATTCGCAAAACAAGTGTTCTCTGCCAGGTTGGTAGCAAAATGACCCAGAGGAAGACCAAGATATAGGTGGATTGATACAGTACAAAGTGCCTTAGACGATAGAAATATAAGATCTGATAATGTTGGAGTCTTGACAAGTAACAGACTGATTTGGAAAAAAATTGTAGATAGGAAATTATTAATGATGTGATTTTTTTCATGTAGTACTATCATATCCTGTACACCCCTTGAGGGTACATGGCAGGAAATTGATGATGATGATGATGATGATGAGGAACTTATGAGTAATAATTTATAGAAGAGTTTGTCCTAGGAAGGTAAAATATCGGAAAGTGGTAGAGACCAGTGTAGAAGACCCAAGTCAAAAGGTACTGTAAAATCTTGTGTCAATTCAAATCATATGTAACTGTAGTCATTGTTCAATTACTGAACAGTTGAAAGGATTAATGAGAATTATACTAGGACTTTAGTAAATATCAAGCTAGAATAAAAATGAGCTTGTTACTATTAATTAATACGTATTCATGTGCTTAGAGATTTATGCATGTACATTGTATTTTAATTAAGAGAGTTTTAAAGGTCAAAATTGTGTATTAGTTCAGCAAAAGGATAATTTTAATCCAGGTTGTCTTAGTGAGAAAATTAGAGTAACTGATTATATATGTCCTAGAAAATACAGAATTATAGCTTGATCAAACCAGTAAGGGGTTAGACAAAGGATCAACTAGTTCTAGGATTATATATGTTTGTACGTATAGAATCTGTTATGGGGATATGATCACAATTCTCATGTAGGATCTTAACCTAATACTTGTGTTTAGCTAGTGAAAATTTGTATTATATGTTCTTAGTATTGAATTGAGTTTTATTTGATAAAGAATGAATTGTACCATGTTTAAGAGTTCAATAAACATGGTACAATTCATTTGTACATTTCTGCACATCAATGCACCACTTGTAACAATGTGTGAACCTACTCACACGGGGGGGGATTTGTTAATTTATGAGATAAAGGTCACAACTGCATATTAGTTTCACACTCAGACATATTTTGATAATTGCTCCTTGTTTTTGAATTTTATATCTTAAACTAAATGTCCTGAAAGGCTCAGTATAAAATAAATATTTAGGGACACTAAGGGGAGAAGAAGCTTGAATATTTGTATTTGGGTGATATCTCGTATATAAATAAGATTTGAACAAAGACAAGTAGAGTTTCACATGTAAGGATAGTTGAAAGCATAATAATTGTAAATTGGGACACAACAGTATCCTTCTCCTCTGTCCATGGAAGCAGTCACTTTATTGTAATAAGTAAGTAGATTACTAAAACATGACCTCCCTTTAGTAAATCCATGATGTCCATGAAAGATAATACCATTGTTGTCAACCCAATTCTGAATCCTAGTTCTCACATGCTTCTTGAACAACTTAACTACAACACCTGACACAGATAGGCCTATAGTTTGATGCTAAAGTTTGATCACCTCTTTTGTGAAGTGGCACAAGGCACAATCATACCTTCCTTCCACTTCTTAGGAACTTGACCCAGTGCAAGACTCATATTAAAAAAATATGTCAAGGCTTGTGTCAACTCCCTGGCACATTCTTTCAGAATACGTGGTGATACATTATCAAGTCCAACAGCCTTATTTACATCTAGTTTGCTCAACTCCCCATACACCTTTTGCTCACCTATAGTCAGTCTCTCCTCCCCATCATTAACTGCTCTCAATCTCTCCATGAAGCCACATTCACAAGATTGAAAGACCTTTATGAACTGTTCATTAAGTATCTCCACCACACCTTCTGCGACAGCTATCTTTATACCATTTTCTCCAATCAATGTCATCCTTCCATAATCATTCTTTCTCTTGCTGGTTACATATTCAAAGAACTCCTTAGGATTCTTTTTGGCTTCATTAGTTAACTGCTGTTCATACCTTTCTTTAGCTACCCTCATCAACCAAGTCACCCTCCTTGCCTGGTCTTTGTAGTCCTCATGGAATTGGTTATTTCCACTTCTCTTATGCTGCCTCCACATGGAATACATTTAGGCACTGCATGTACTAGATAGTTTTTGAAAATCCCTGTTACAGCTAACTCCTCATTCCATGCTACACCTGCAAGCTGTCTCCTGAGCTCTTCATAATCCCCCCCCATCCTCT
This sequence comes from Typopeltis vanoorti, assembly GCF_054136105.1. Taxonomy (NCBI): domain Eukaryota; kingdom Metazoa; phylum Arthropoda; class Arachnida; order Uropygi; family Thelyphonidae; genus Typopeltis; species Typopeltis vanoorti. The sequence continues at coordinate 25,961,898 of NC_143564.1, read as the reverse complement.
TGTAGTTCCACATATATCCTTTTCTTACAGAGGTCCTCACACTGCTGGCAACCACCCATCTTATCACCTCATGGTCACTCTCACCAATTGGTGGGTGATTTGACACTTCAATTATAATTACATCCTCTGATGAGATGACCAAATCCAAGACCCTCAATCCTCATGTGCCCTCTTTTACATACCGTCTGAGGTAGTTATCCCTCAAAAACTCAAGAAACCCATTTTCTTTACTTCCAGTTGCTATCTGATCATTACAGTCTATATCGTCATAATTAAAATCCCCCATTATGATCACTCTTTTCTTATGTGCTTGGCTAATTTGATTATACATTTCATAGTCACTACCATCCGCATTTCCTGGTCTATAAGAACATCTAACCAAGTATTTCATTCCATTCACCTCTATCTCACACCATACTGTCTCAAAACCACTGGCACTATTTCCCCTCTTGCATCTCTACTTTGTATGGGCATAACTTTTCTCTATCATCAATAGCACTCTCCCTCCCTTTTTACCCCTTCTATCTTCATGAAACACATCATATCCTTCCATCTCTATTCCTGTCAGGATGTCGTCCTCATCTAACCATGTCTCACTTATTCCAACAATTTTTCGGTGAACAGAGTCAGTTAGTGCAACCATTTCATCTTCCTTGTTTCTTACACTTCTAGCATTTGTATATAAACACAACAGCTCCTTCCTGGATCTCCAGCTAGTTCCACTGATAACACTTATTCGATGTGATCTCTCCATGCTGAACTGAGGGGCGATTTCCCTTTCTGCTTATTCATTTTATAACCCTCTTCAATTCCAGCTGTTTCCTCTTGATCCCAGATCATCCCATTCCTTTTCTGTCTACACATGCTCTCACATCCTCTTGGAGTACCCACCTTTCTCGCGTTGTGTACCACTGTCCATCCTGATCCTCCCTGTTTCCCTGCTCCTCTTGCACACCCATTCTCTCATTTTCCATACTCATACCACTTACTTCCTTATTCATAACCACCTCTTTAATCTCTCCCGTATCGTACTCTCTTGCTCTTCCACATCACTTCCCACTTGATCTGATTCCTTCTCTATACTCACTTCTCTTCCTTCCAGCAACAATCTCTCCAAGTGACTCATACCATAAACACTCAAATGCAGTTCATTGATCCCATACAGTTCACTTAATCCTTGAAACTCATTCCACACATTAACAAATTGTACTCTCCTCTCCTCACACATTTCAGCCAACATACCATTCATAATCCTTGCTCTCCACCTCATCTCGCCACAGTGATACCTAGGCATCACGCTTACTATCCTTCCTGTCACACTATTCTCTTTTATCTGTCTAAGCAGCCTCCTGATATCCATTCTGACGTGCTCTTTTTCCTCTGTGAAGTCATTAGTACCTATTAAAACTATCAACTCCTTCGCTCGCTCCCTCCTCATATTCCAATGCCTCAATCACTCTGCTCATTTTATCACCTGGAAAGTGCATCCTCTCATCCAGCACACCTTTAATAATGGAGGTACCATACAACTCCACTCATTCATCTTTTGTTAACTCTTTTGTACCCACTTGATTTGTTTTAATTGTTTTCATCCAAATTTTCTTAATTTCACTTTGCATCCATTTCATCTCTTGCCTCATCCAACCCAATTCAACTTTCGAACCTCATGTCACATTCTCTCTATCATCCAATCTTTCTAATTTTTAAACTCTCAACTCCTGCTTCACAATTTCACTCTCATTCATCCTTTTGAGTTTCTGTACTTTCGGTCGACGCATCCAACTTTCGCTTTCATTCATTCTTTTTATTTTTCCCACTTTCGATCTTTTCATCATGCTATTTCTGGTTTCTTTCATTCTCTCAATTTTGTTTCCTTCTGCCACATTCACCTCGCTTTCATTCTTTTTACAATCCATTATGGTTTTCACATCACTCATTTTCTTATTAATGCTGTCTTAACAATTTTTTGCCTTTCTTTCACACTATGCTTCTCTTTCGAACGAGCACTCATTATTTCTGCAACATTCTCGCTACTAACACTTTCTGTCATCAAATTCATAATAGCACTCATCAAATCCTCATTTAGCTCACACTTTGCACATACCCTCCTTCCATCACCCCTAAATCCACAAACCATCTATATAATCAAAAGAATACATGTAGCACACCTCACACTTCATGAAATGCCTGAAGTCTATGTTAAATTCATGCACTGACAAAGCCACCGCCATCTTTCCTCTGTCAGTTGCTACTCTAAGGGCAAAAACAACGAATTTGTAATTAAGTTTAAGCAAAATATCCCACACACTAATAATATTAATAGCACACAACTTTTATAGCAGCTCTTACTCAAACAATCACTCATATACAATTAATTATTTTGAGAATAATTTATCTGAATCCGGAGCTCTTCTTATACACAGCTGTTACTGTTGCCTCATGAATGTCATCTGCATCTTAGACAAAAGCAGGACCTAAGTCTTTCCATTGAAAGGGCATCATAAATGCCGATTGAACTTTGGAGGCTTCCACACTAGCAGTGGCATAACTATAATTTTGAACCCCCTCCACGACAAAATATCAGAAACTGTATGTACCAAGAAGTTACTTCAATAAAACTTGTAACAACAGAGATGCTTATCACAAAGCACAACCTACTGCAACTCTGTATGTGGTGGGTTGTGCTTTGTCCTATCCAACTCACTAATCTATCATCTGACTTCATGCATTACAATTTAGTTACCAATTTGTTGTGTCAGTGTAGCAAAGGTGATCACAGAATCTAATTATACCACCATTGCATGTATTTTCCTTATATAATACATTTGTAACATTGTTGTAGTGCATAAGTAAACTCTTAAAATATGACCTATCTTTAACCAACTCATGCTGACTGTCAGAGATATTACTGCTGTTATCAGCTCAGTTCTGTATGATAGTTCTCATACATAGATTGCTCAACAACAACCTCTCTACTATTTTAACTGCATCTCTGATGCAGAGATTTGGCTATAATGTGTAGTTTTGATCTTTTTTTACCACCTTTGTGAAGAGTGGTAAAAAAGGAACAATTTTATCTTCTTTCCACTCTTTTCCCCACTTTAAAAAGTTATGCCAATGCTGTCATTAATTTCCTGGAACATTCACTTAAGACATATCATTGTATGTCATCAGGACCTGTTCTTCTTGCTTGCTCCCCATCAGTTGATTCTCTCAGATTCTCTCAACACTCAGGCTTCTGATTATTTTACATTTATGAGGTTGAAATACTTTGATAAATTGCTCACTGAATAAAGATGTTTCAATTTCATAAGTTGAGGTTTAACTATATCCTCTGCAGCAGTTACCAATCTACCATTTCTCTATCTCTCTATAATCTGTCTTTATAATCTATCTATAATATATCTGTGATCTGTAATCTTTCTCTTCTTTCTTTCCTGCTTTTTCTCCTTCCTCTGATCTCGCTCTCCCTTGCTCCCACATTATTTTGTCTTTTGCAAATTTTCTCTCTTCCCCAGTATCTCCAGTTCTCTCACCTTCTTTCCTTGTTCTCTTTATATATCTACCCTCTGTCATCTCTGCACTACACTTTTATTTTCAGGCAATCAAATTGTATTAGCTACATCAGAAGATGACCTACAGAAATCAGTAAAATCTTTAACTGAAATTTCAGAACAATATAATATGAGAATATCCAAAGTAAAGGCAACCATATTGGCTTTCAAAAGAGAAAACCCAATAAGAAGTAAAATAGTGATAGATAATAAAATAGAACAAGTAAACATCCATATATGGTACTAATGTACTATAGGTTGACCAGCCAACTTCTCGTATATGGGCCCAACATAAAAAAAAAAGTAGATAATAAAATAGAACAAGTAAAGAACAAGTAGATAAAAAATTAGAACAAGTAAATACTTTCAAATACATAGGATGTGATTTATCATATGCTGATGAAAAAAGATATAGACATTAAAATATTGAATTTTGTAATAGTAAATTGCATAATAGATAATAAATTTAAACCATTCCTGGTACAAAAACACACCAGAATCAGAGTTTCTGTTGTTTAGCAGTTCAAAAGAAAGATTCCAGTATTGCGACCACATGTTTATTAAGATAAATAAAAATAAACAAACTGACAAGTTTCGTATGTCATTTGACTTACATCTTCAGGGGTTAAAAGTAACTAAAAGCCCTAAAGGAGAGAACACAAATCAGGCCTAGCATCCCACACAACTTCCACTGGCTATAATGTACTCTGGCATAAAATGAACATGTCTTATATTGAAAAAAACTGTTTTACAAGGAAATTTAAAGAAGCTGCTAATATGCTTAGAATTTCAATGCAATGCAACAAAAACCAGGGCCTAATTCTACACCAAGTTTGGTTAGCGATAAAAAATATACCTAAGTCAGACCTCGTACAGTGTGAACGGGAACAGCAGAACGTGACAACCTTCAGTATTGTTCAAACTTAGCATGCACAGATTCTGAATTCGGATTTTTTAATTTAAGGAACAGTTAGACGGCCATAACATCATTGAATAGATTATTTTGAGTAATTTCTCATTTCTTGTGTTTAAACTTTTAGTTACCTTTAACCCCTGAAGATGTAAGTGAAACAACATATGAAACTTGTCTGGTTTGTTTATTTTTATTTATCTTAATAAACATGTGGCCGCAATACCGGAATCTTTCTTTTAAATATATAATGTCCTGTCTAAACTTTATTATATGGAAGTGAAACATGAATCATAAAAAAGAAGAATAAAAAATAGATTCAAACAGCAGAAATGAAATTTCTCAGAAAAACAGCTGGATATTCCAAGTGGGGCCACAAAACAAATGAAGAAATGTTACAATCCCTGAATATAAAACCAATTAACGACTATTTAAGTAAATATAAACAAAAATAGTTAGAACATCTAAATTGAATGGACAATAGAATACTGCCAAAAATACTATACTTTTGTTTTGTGACTTTTGTTAGCTACTTTTATATCTTACATTTTGACTAAGGTACATTTTGACTCTGACTAAGGTAATTTCTGACCTCTGGAATGTTGAGTATGAGGAAAGATTGAGAAGATGCAACTTGCAGAGTCTGTTGGACAGGAGGAGGAGGAGAAAGGGAGATATGATAGAGACCTACAAGTTGTTAAGGGGTTGTTATAGGATCGATGCTGGAGAGGTTCTACAGAAAATAGTGGGAGATCAGGGGAGAACCAGAGGTCATCCCTGGAAACTGTATAAGGAGGGTATGAGTAGGGGGATGAGAAGCTGGTTTTTTCATGCAGAGTCATGAATGATTGGAATGCCTTGCCTGAGAGTGTGGTGTCTGCAGAGAATTTGAGTGTGTTTAAAGCACGGTATGATGAGCTGTGTGTTTGATAAAAGGACCTCCTAGATGAGTTTGACTCCATGGGGTCTTGGGTAATAATAATAATAATAGTATTAATAATATTTATTAATAATAATAGTAATAATAATTTTTTTTCTGTATTCTGAAAGGACATATAATTTCCAGGAAATTTTCCTTTAATTTTCTCTTTTTTAGAACTGCCTCTTTTAAAGTCTTGAATTCTCCACAATGGGAATCTTATTTTTCTTGCAGATGACTTCATCACTTGCCTCCTTCATGAAATTAATCAAAATGTTCTTCAGATTTTTCTTTTATATCTTTACTTCAGAAAGTTGCTGCACATTTAATTTTTAGAAATTATTAATAAAGAAATGCAATTTTATTTTATGGTTTTATTATTTGTAAATGATAAAGCATTTTATTCTGCATTTTTTTAAAAATTTCAGGTAATGAGATTAACAGATAATTCAACTAGACTTTTACACCTTTGGAAGTCAACCTATATGAGTGTTCGGAATGTTATAGAAAAATCTGGTGGAATTTCTCGCTGGGAATTTGACAGGAAAATTCTGTTTGGGGGTACTGATTACATAGCTGCTGTAGCTCAAGATCTTCATCAAGTTGCAAATGTTAGCAGTTTTCTTGATCACTAGAAATTTTATAATAATTTATATATTTTTATGTTATTTTCTTTCATCAGATCAGAATACATTTTTAGTTAGTGTTGCAGTAAAGCTGTTTTAACAGTTTTTTTTTTCCCCCTGCTAAGCATACAGTTGTGTCTTTTGCCTATGCCTATGTCAGTAGCTGTGTTTCTTACTGGAATAGAAAGAACTGGGAGCATGTCATTTTAAGAACAAGGTGTGATAAACTTTTAGTAAGAAGGATTAAAAAAGGCAATAAATAGAATTTATGAGCATAGCTAACTCAATAAAACAGAATCATATTCTTTCATCTCTCTCTCTCTCTCTCTCTCTATATATATATATATATATATACATTTTTTAAAAAAATATTTTTGAAATGAGGTCAGTAATGAGGGGCCACCTAAGTGGGAGGAACCCTCCACATAGCCTTTTAAGACATGCAGAGAAATCGCTGGAACTTTTGATCTAATGTCTTTTCTCACCTTTTTGTGGTACATCATATTAGTGGCTGCTGAATGAATGAGGATGAGCTGGCAGTTAGGGATTTAGCCAACTCTGTTGTATTCTCTATTTTCTTAAACCAAAAGATAATGGTGGTGCAGCAAGAAGAGATGTTGTGCTGGCTTGAGTATAGCCCAGCAAACAAGGCCCTGCTGATTTCATCAGCAAACCAGGGTGAGCTGAGAAAAGTTAGCTACTAATGCAAACTCAACATCTAGCAGAACTCAAGACAGGTACAATCATCATAAGAAGTATCAATGGAAGTATTTTAACTTTTTGAGTTCATTTAACTTCATGAGATGGTGAACTGGCAGAAGAGAGGTACCATGATGACATAATTGGTGCTACATAAACAGGAAGACAAAAGCAAGTGATACCCTTCTATATAATAACTATAAGATGTCATATTCAGGCAATAATGATCAGCAAAATGAATTACCGCTTATTCATTTTATTAAATACTAAGCACAAGGACAATGCTGGCTTGGTTGACAGAGTGGTTAGCATATCTGCCTTCCAGCCAAAAGGCTGTGGGTTCAAATCCCGCCATGGGCATGGATGTTTACGATTGTCTATAGAAATATAGTAGTGGTGGTGGTGGTGGGCAGTAGATGGCATTGGTGTAGATGATGCGGTTCCCTGTAGATGGTAGATTGAGTGGTTGAGACAGAGAGTTGTAGGGTAGGTGTCCTTCCTCGATGAGTCTTTAGATTCCTTGGAGGCGTCATGTATTATAATAATAATAATAATAATAATAGTAATAACCTTCTTGAATAGCAGAAAAATTTTCAAGTAGGGAGAGATGTCAGAAAACATCAAAATGAAGAATTGAAAAATGTGACTTTGTGCTTATGACCACACAGAGGGTTCTACTATGGAAGAATGAAAGAAGGAAGAGAAAAGGAAAAAGTTGATTCATGTTGGAGATCTAAACAGCAGAGTAGGAAATGAATACCAGAATTATATAGAAAAGTGTTAGGAAAATTTTTTCAGTATCTGCAGAATTTCTTTTCATGATATTGACTAATCATCACTAACACCATGTTCCAACATAAAGATGTGAACAAATTCACTTGGAGAGGAAACTCAAGAAGTAAGAAAAGACTTGTTGATTAATTTTAATGATATAGATGAGAACACAGACTGATAAGAAAATAACTATTTATTAACTTATTGCTTTCGTTAGTATTCTATCTGGCATCTTCAGAGCACAAAAACAGTTTGTTACAGTGTGTGAAACAACCACAGTCCGGTATAACAATGGGACTAGTTTTGAACAATTGTAATATGCAACACAAAGACTAAAATCCTAATTAGGCACCACCTATGTTAGAAAAAAAAAACCAGAGAGAGAGAGAGAAAGCAGGTTTTTAATTAGGTCTTAAGACTGTCTCCTAAATCTTTTGTAAATTTATACAGCCATACTTGTTGAGGTTTTGAGTATGTTTCAGGGCTTCTGTTGATTCCAAAAACAGTTTCTCTGAATTATAACAACTTTTGTGCGGTACTTTTGTTTTTCTCCAATTGATCCTTTCTACAGGGGTATTGAAGGCATGGTCTGCTAGACCCGACTTACCATAGTGATAGTGCCGGGCGTATTTTTTATGTTCAGTGAGGTGGATGTTCATAGTTTTTCCTGTCTACCCATAGTAGGCTCGCTCACATGAACAGGGCACTTTGTAGATTCCTGAATGTGATAAAGAAGAGATTTTGTCCTTGGGTGAACAGATGAGAGTTGCCAATTTGACATACAATTTAAATATGGTGTAGCTGATGTTTTTAAGCACTCTAGATATCTTTTCAGATGTGTCTTGAATGTATGGGATGGTGACAGTTTTGCTGTAGTCTTCTGTGGTAGACAGTTGGGGAATTTCTGGGGAGCATTTAGTATTTTGTCTATCTTATGGAGATTATAGCCATTGGCTAAGAAGGTGTGACATAAGTGAGTGAGTTCAACAGTGAGAGCATTGTCATTGGAACAAATCGCTTTAGCTCTGTGGGTTAGTATTTTAAGGATACCATACTGCTGAGATGAGTGATGTTGTGATTGTATGTGCAAATAACTCCCTGAGTTATTTGCACATACAATCACAACATGTGTGAGTTTTCTATAAACCAAAAAATGATAAGGAACCATCTGGAAGACTTGATTAGTGTATCCAGAAAGGGCAGATAGTCATTAGCTTCCAGTTCCATTTTAAAGTGAATTTTTAGGTGTTGGCAATTTAAATGCACTAAGAATGTATCCAACGTGTCTGGGACATGTGGCCAAATAGCCAGCATATCATCAACACAGCATAGCCAGAGGACTGGTTTGAGTGACTGTTTGATAGCTAGCTTGTCCAAGTGTTCTATGTAGAAGTTGGCTAAGGTGTGAGAAACGGAAGAGCCCATTGCTTTCCCATCTAATTGTTTGTATATTTTCCCTTTCCATGTAAAATAACCTTCATGTACTGTGAATTTAAAAAGTTCAAATATATCAGGAGTAAAGTGTGACTTTAAATGAATGTTATTGACTGTTGCTGGAGGCAGGCCCTCCATTCCCCATTCAACGGAAGCCATTATTTTCACTTTTGGAACATTCTTGGGAGTAATGGCAAAATTATGTCCTCGACTTAACGCACTAGTGGCTTCTTTGGTTAAGGTTAATGATGATAAATTCACAACAATGCGATCTTGCTGTAATTGCTGTCGTTTCATAGCACTATGTGGTTGGAGAATTTAAAATATTTTCTGATGCTGGTTTTTAATTTTGATGAATTCGATTTTAGCTGTTGTGTTGGAGATACTGTCAAGGATATTCCACAGTTCCATGTTTAAAATATCAAATAGTTTGGCATGTAGAGCATTGATGGTAGAATTTATTTTTGATAGCTCCAGACGAGCAGCATTTATCTGTTCCCGTAGTAGTGCTAAACTCGCTCATTTGTATATGTGCCCAGCTTTGGCCGAGTGAAACTTGTTTTTGATTTTGACACAGTTTGGTAATAAAATTGGTGTCTTGTCACCCTCTTTAAGAAGGCTAACCTGTTCAGTTGCCGTGCCAAATTTAACATCCACTTACTGTATTGTCATGTCTTGCGTACGATATTGTCTCCATGAATAATCCTCAAACGTGTAGAAAGGCTTATGTGTTCATCATACATGTTGATAAATTTTAATGGTATAGATGAGAACACAGACTGATAAGAAAATTACTATTTATTAACTTATTGCTAATATTTTGCTGGTATTCTATCCAGTATCTTCAGAGCACAAAAATAGTTTGTTACAGTACGTGAAACAACTAGAAGAAAACATAATGAAAGTTTCTGGCAAGTAAGTCAGCATGTGCTTTTTGAAAGTGATGGGAAAAGCAAAGCAGTGTAAAAGTAGCTAAACAAAAATCATGGAAGATTTGGCAAGAATAATATAGAAGAGAAACATAAGGATAGCATCAAAATATTCTGAAGACCACTAAAAATCTTACAGATGGAGAAAAGAGTACTGTTAAAAGGATGAAGATGACATGAAAACTGACAGTAAAGATATTCTAGATGTTTAGAACAATTTCTTTGAGTGAATGCTAAATTAAACATGCAGTAAAACAATGGTAGAAAATATTTAAGCAGAATGCAATTAGGATTACATATCATTCCTTGAGGTAGAAAGAACCATTTAAAACCCAAAATGTAGAAGGCAGAGTAAATGATATTTGCCTAGAAATGCCCGAACATGGAGGTATAAAGTTCTACAGTAGCTGCATTGCATAATTCAAAAGGCCTGGTCAGACACAGGGTCAAATTCCAGATGATTGGAGTAGAGCTATCATAGTGCACATCTAGATAAAGGAAAATAAAACTGAATGTGAGAATTATAGAGGAATTTCTCTCTGCTAAGGGGACCTTTTGAGATTTATGTAAGCATATTTGAGAAGTTAAGAAAAACTGTGGAAAAGACACTTGGAGAAGAATAAGCTGGAATTAGGTCAAATAGGATTTATTAGGATCACATTTTCACTTTATACAGGTAGTTAAGAAATTATGGTAATATAACAAGGATATGTTTTAGTGTTTTCCAGATCTGGAAAAGGCATATCACAGGGTATCAACAGAAACTCTGTTTAAACACTACAATTTACACTTCTTCTCCTCCTCCAAGTGTCATCTCCTAGAAGGAGGTTGGTAACCATGTCACGGAACAATTTTCTTTCTTTTGCTGCTCTGGAACATTTATGGTAATTCAAGCCAGTCCAGTCCTTAATGTCTTTAAACCACATTCTTCTGGGTCTACCTCTCCCTCTTTTTTCATCCAGTTGCCTTCCAATATTAATTTCTGAATGCTTTGTTAGATGTCAAAATATTTAAGTTTTCGTTCTTTAATGATTTTCATTAATGTTCTTTTCGTTTTTGCTTTCTTTAAAACATCTTCATTTTTCATTTTCTCTGTCCATGATATTTTAAACATTCTTCTGATGGTCCACATTTTGAAAGCTTCTAATTTTTTCCCTGCTTTATTTAGAATCCAAGTTTCACTGTTGTAGAGAAGGCTTGACCAGATATAGCACTTTATTAATCTTTTTCTTGCATCTCTGGATGTTAAAACAGTTTTCATATCAGTAAAGACTTTTCATGCTATCTCTAGTCTTCTTTTTACTTTGATGGAATTTCCTTCAACATTTCTGTAAACATTTGTCTCCCAAATATATAAACTGCTGAACCTGTTCAATTTTCTTTTGGTTAACAGTTGTATTTGGTTTCTTATTTATTGGTTTTATTGATATAATCATGCAACTTGTTTTCTTCATGTTAATAGTTAATCCCATGTCTAAGCTGTCAATTTACACTATGTGGTGTAAATGGGACATTATATCAAGCAGTATGTTGTCTCTATTTAAGGTGTAAGTCTGCAGTTAGAATTAAGGGCAATACAAGAGGATGATTTGGTGTACCATCAGTAAGACAAGGATGTACACTATCTGCCCTGTTATTCATCATTTATTTGGAATCACATTATGTATGAATGTGATATTAAACCTGTTATCAGGATTGAAGATGTTAATCTCAGTTCTTTATGCATATGAAGTACTCCTAATTAAATTCAGTACAAGTCTACAGGATCATTAACAAAATTGAATATTAACATTAACAAAGTTGGCTAAGGCATTAGAAACCGAAGAGCCCATTGCTTTCCGATCTAATTGTTTGTATATTTTCCCTTTCCATGTAAAATAACCTTCATGTACTGTGAATTTAAAAAGTTCAAATATATCAGGGGGAATTCATTCCAATGAATTCATTAACTATAGCTAAATCTATTGTAACACATTATTCAGAACTTTTGTGGAGTCACAAGACTAATTTGGGAGACCGATCCTAGACAACACAAAGTCCATCATTCCACTCCTTAAACTTACTCACCATTTGTGCTTTCACCACTTTTAAGCCAGGCAGTGCATTTCAGTGATTCAACCACACTCCTTTCCTGACTCTCCTCACCCTCTTGCTCATGATCTCCATTTGCAACTTATAGGGATGGTCCCTTATCCTCACTCTTTCCCCTTGGTTTACCATACAACATTTCTATGATGATAATTTCAGTATCATCAAGCTCTTCCCATTTTCTACATGTTAAGCAGACATGCCCCAATCTCTCACCTGCCACATTCATAACTGTCAGGATGCAAACATGCCACATGTCCTTCATACCACAAAATCCCATAATATGCTATGTAAAATGTAGTCCTTAAATGGTGGTGGGTTGAGCAATAATGTCTCAGCAAACCAAATTGCAGTTGCTGCCATTATTCAAATACTTCACATAGAACACTGACAAAATATACTAAAATTAACATTAAAGCACAAATGCAACAAGTGCAAACTATCCACTGACTATATGTTCTATCTGCATTAGACTTCTCATAAATTTAAAGCAAAAACTCTAATAGCGTATCTCTTAATAATGAAAACTTATCTTTTTCACTGCCACCTTTATGATACAAGGTGGCAGTAATGTAACATCCCCAAAACATAAGTAGTTATTAATTAAAGTTTAATAATTAATAATATTATAAGAATTATTATAATTATATTATAATTATAATTATATTATTATTATTATTATATTATAATAATTCTATGAATAATAATATTATAAGATCATGGACAGGATCACATGGCTATGCAGAAACAAAAAGGAAAGCCACCAACAGAGAGAACTGGAAGGACATGGTGCTGCACCCTTTCACTGAGGAAACTACATGAAGAAGAATAATTAATAATATAGCTTACATTGTCATTTCTTAAAAAATTAGAAGTATGTCTAACCAACATATAAGCCTGTCTACAAGAATTATGATCATCCATAGAGATTCCACCGTATGCAAGGCCCATCAGTATGGCAAGTTAAAGCTGAAGATTTCAAGACAACTAAATCAATTATCCTTTCTAAAATGGTGCCAGGATAATAATGTGATCATGAACTGTGTAAAATTAAATCACTGATTTACATCACCGAAGGCTCTCTGCATATATAAATGCACTAACTTCACTCTTCTACAGGAGCAGATTACTGTCACCTGCATTCTCTTGGCTGACACCAGTGAGGCTATTTGTGTGCTAGAGGAAGAGCTTGCTGCTTTGCTGAATGTCAACCTTTGGGCGATCCTTTCTGAGGTCTCAAATGCTTTGGCAGAAAAAGAATTTTAAAGAATATGATGTTGGCACATTAAAAAAGAACTCAGTTTCCAAACCTCAGCTACCTCTCAACATGGTAATAAATCTGTCATCCCTTATGCTGAAGCAATCAGTGCACTCGTGCATGGCCACAACTTTGTCGTAGCACTGAAAAAGATCCCCACGGAAGAAATGATGATACAGGTAGAATGAGGCATCCACAACCTTCCCAACCATATTGCCAACAATATCAGGCTGGATGTAGCCAGTTTTCTTACCCAAGCAAAACCACCAAAAAGTAACCTATCAAAAGATGAATTAAAAGCTCTTCAAGAAATGTAAAGCAGCAGTAAAATAATAATTATTATTATTATTATTTTCGGGCTACTCCAGGGAGTGCTTAGACTCATCAAGGGAGGCCCTAAACATCATGTCCACACAACTATATGCCATTCTCACAGTATCTATCATACCTTGCCTTGAACTCGCTCACTGTCATAGCACCCACAACAGACTCTGGCAGCTTATTCCACTCATTTACCACTCTAAAAGTAAAGAACCCAGCTCTAACACCACTGCCAACTACACTCTTGCCCAGCTTCCATAGGTTTCCCCTAGTTCTCCCACCACCAGTCCTGATCTCAAAAATATCCTCTGAATTAATCTTATAGAATCCTTTTAGCAATTTGAATGTCTCAATCATATCTCCCCTTTTCCGCCTATCAACCAGTTTCTGCAACCCACAAAAGTTCTCATATGGTTCATTCCATAGACCTGCTATCATCTTAGTCACTTGCCTCTGGATCCTCTCCACCTCCTCCCCATCAAGAAGGAACCGAGGTGACCAAATCTGGGCACAGTAGTCAAGATGAGGTCTTATCAAGGCTCGGTACAGAGGTACAATAACTTGCTTGTCTCTGCTCGTTAAGGTATTTTTCAGCAACCAAGTGAGTTGATGAGCTGATTTAGCTACTTTCGCAATGTGTCCCCTAAACTTCATCTCCCTATCCACCAACACTCCCAAGTCCCTGGCCTCATCAATCTCTTGGAGTACAGTTCCACCCATGTGGTATACTGCTGCTAATCTTTTCACCCCAAAATGCATAACCTTACATTTTGTCACATTAAATTGACATCCATTCTCCTTAGCCCAGAACTCCAATCTATCCAAGTTATCCTGCAAGACTTTGACATCTTCTGCATTCGCTATCGCCCTCCCCAACTTTGCATCATCAGCAAACAAATGAACTGTTCCACTTGGATCCTTCCCTATATCGTTAATAAACAGATTAAACAGCAGTGGTCCAAGAACAGAACCCTGCGGCACCCCACTAGTCACAGGCCGTCTTTTGGACTCCACTCCTGAATAAACCACTCTTTGATATCTCTCCATCAACCACCCACCTATCCATCTCACCAACCTTATATCCATTCCCATATGTTGTAGTTTACGGATTAGAATTCCATGTGGTATCCTGTCAAACGCCTTTGCCAGGTCCAGAAGTATCACTGTAAACCCATTTCCCTTATCCAGTTCAGCCGTCACCTTGTTATAAAACTTGAGCAAGTTACTGAGGCATGAGCTACCCTTCACAAAGTCATGCTGTCCCCTGTACAGTATCTGATTTTCATCGATCCATTCCTGTATTTTTCTCTTGACTACTTTCTCCAAGACCTTGACAACAACTCCTGATATGCTGATTGGTCGGTAATTTGCAACCATAGTCTTGGATCCTCCTTTATGCAGTGAAACTATTTTCCCCTCTTTCCACGCCTTCGGGACCAAACCAGACCCGAGACTCAGATTAAACAACATGGTCAAGGGCACTGATAATTTCTTAGCCGCTTCACGCAAGACCCGTGCCGGTATACCATCCAGTCCCACAGATGTATTCACATTAAGGTTCTGTAATAGACTATTCACCTCCACTTCATTCATCACAATTCCCGTATAAACTAATGGCTCCTTCATTTTTTTAATGTCACCACCTAGATGATATACTTTTGCAAAGTGCACGCTCAGTAACTCCACTATGTCGACTGGTTCAGTGACCTCCTTACCATCGTTATTCCTTAAAATCATTTTGCCATGTACAGTTTTTTTCTTGCTTGCAGCATATTGAAAGAACTATTTGGGATTCTCTTTTGCTTGCATAGCTAGTTTCCTTTCATAATCGGCTTTTACTGTTTTTACCACACTCGTTACCCTTCTGGCCTGCATGTCACCCCTTTCTTTAAATTCCCTCCACAGTTGTTTCTTTTTTTGCAGCTCAAGCTTAATGGTATTATTCATCCATTTAACCACTACTTGTTTTACTATTTGGACCCTAGGTATACAATCAGTCATAACCTCCTGTAAATGCTCCTTGACCACTTCCCATGCTCTATCGACATCCAGCCCTTACAGTTGTACATGCCATGGCACCGATCCAAGCAATCTCCTAAGCTTCTCATACTTGCCAGCACGGTAATTCCACATATACCCTGTCTTAATCAAAAATTCCACACCTTTAGCCACCTCCCAGGTCAAGACCTTATGATCACTCTCACCAATAGGTGGCAACATGGTCATATTCATTACAGTCAAATTGTGAGATGCTATTACCAGGTCAAGCACTCTCACACCCCCTAGCATTTTCAATTACATGCTGTCTCAGATAGTTATCCCTTAATAATTGAATAAAATCCATTTCCTTCCTCACATGTGTCCTCTCCTCCTTCCAATCAATGTTACCATAATTAAAATCCCCCATAATAATTACCCTCCTTCCACTCATTTCATCAATTTGTTTATGCATACTATCTCCACCATCTATTCCATCACCTAGTCTATAGCAGCACCCAACTGTATATTTTATTCTGCCAGTCTCAATCTCACACCAAATAGCCTCAAATGAGCTCCTTTCACTATCCTGCAATACAACTTCAATTCTCCTTGGCTGCAGTTCATCAGCTATCATCAATAACACCCCTCCCCCCATTTTATTCTATCTGTCCCTCCTAAACACACTATAACTTATATATTCTATCCCACTAACTATATCATCTTTTGTCAGCCATGTTTCACTAATGCCAATAACCTGTGGCCAGGAAGAGCCAATCAAGGCCAAAAATTCTTCCTTCTTGTTCCTAATACTCCTGGCATTAGTATACATGAAATGCAGTGATCCCTTTGTCCCACCCCTATCTTGATGCATTATTCTAAATGTCCCATTCCCATTTTTTGTCCTTAGTGCTGGCTCAGGTACATTATATACATTTTTACACTCAACTGTCTCACTGATGTCTGGATATCCACTTCCCCCCCCCCTCCTTGGTAGTTCTAGTTTCCCTGGTTCTGCACATCCATTTTCACTTCATTCAGCAACACTTTTTCCAGTCTTCGCACACCAAGTCCATAAAAATAATAATGATTACTAAATATAAGGAAATGCCACTGTGGTTCCAAACAGACTACACAGTTAAGCTTGCCTCTTTACTTTTAGATTGGTCTACCTACCTCCCTATAGAATATGATTGCACCAGTTCTCAAATAAGAACATTTCTATTTTTGTTCCCGACATCACATCCTCCTCAGACAACCAAGTTTCACTTATTCCAGTTATCTTGGAGCATACTGACTCAATCAATGCAACAAACCCAGCTCTCTTATTTTGAATACGCTTTACAGTTGTGTACAAAAATAACAGTCCCAGTGTCTTTGAGGCCATTCTTCTAGCACCAACATTCTCTATTCTAGCTGTTATACCACAACTCTCTCTCTTCAGTCAGACTACTTTCACTTCCCTGATCCAGTCTGACTTCCATTCCTACCTGTCTCATCTTCATGTTTATGCATTCCATCATCTGTGCTGCTGCAACCACATCTTCACCATCATATTCATCTTCTTCCTGTCATACAATCCATTTAGTTGTGTTGTCCTGTTTCTCAAGTAGACTCTGATCACTTAGTACATTAACTTTCTTGACTATGTGCCTTCTCAGAAAACAATAGCCTTTCTAAATGCCCAACATCAAACCCATTCAAATGCAATCCATCAATTTTAAATTATTCTAACGTTACTTCAAATTTACTCTATAGATTTACAAATCTAACCACCTTTGCCTCACACAACTCAACCATCTTACTATTCATTATCTCTACCCTCCTTCTCAATTCACTGTTGCCATATCTTGTCAATATGCCTACAACTTTTCCAATAACACTATTCTTCTTTACCTCTGCAACAACTTCCTCAAGTCTCTATCAACATTCTTTTTTCCCCAACTAAGTCATTTGTGTCCATGACTACCACTCATTTTGACACCCGGTCTTTCATTTTCTGCAACGCATCAGTTACTTGCTTCATTGTTCCACCAAGAAAACATCTTTGTGCTCTTTATTAGTAATCACACCTCTAATGATCCAAGTCTCCAATACAGTGAAATACGAACTATCCTTTGACTCTTTCTTCATAATACTAACTTCCTTTCTATTATTCTCATCAGCCAATCTCTTCTTTATATGATTAACAAGTTCTTCGAGATGTTTCATTTTGCCTTTCATTTTCACCATCTCTTGACTAAGCTCTTCTACTACAGTCCAGACACTTGCTCCCATTTCTAATTGCTCTAATCCATCAAGACACTTTTTGCATGTATTAATGCTTTCCTTCTTCCTGTTTACCCAGACATTCCACAAATCTTTCACATTTTTCAGTGCATACATATAGCAGTTTTCACAATGCATTCGCTGCAAAAAATTCCAGGCAGAGCTATATTTTCATACCAAAGCCTTCAGTGCTGCAGACATGCATTTCTTTATGGATGCCATGTTCAGAAACAGAAGCAGTATGAATAAACAAGAAGCAAAACACAATATAAACAACAAAAAAATTCCAATAACAACAACACTACTGAAGGACACTTGCATCCACACTAAAAAAAAAAAAATGCAGCACAATTTGCATTAAGTCCACAAAAGAAAACTATATACTATACACTATATATGAAAACCTACATGAAGCCAAGCCACAGCATAAGAAACTGCAAGGAAGTTTGTTAACAATGAGTCTGATTATCTCAGCTCTAAGCTGGATGGTCAAGGGATGTGTGAAGGAAACAGACTATACACCCAGTGTAAAGAGGATAAATCAGTTAGGAGTTAAATGGATGAGTAGCATCATTAACAAGGAACTGCCCAGGCAAGAATTATAAGCAAAATCAGATTCTCAAAGCAGATCCAATGTTTCATCCATGGGGAAATTTGAGAAAAGGCTGCAAACATCTCAGCTTGCTAGGCTGTCCAGTATTTCTATTATGAAATCTTCAGTTCTTTCATTAAAGTGTTTGACTCTTATTTTTGTGCAACTCCAATTCCCAACGTACTTCACTACCAGATAGCTATTTTGGCATAGAGGTGATTGGTTCATGAATTTTTGAGATTTCATAAATTCTTGGAACCAAAGAGGATTCTGAAATAAAAAAATTCTTTTTTTTTGTCTTCTGGCCAGTTGACTAACTTTTTTATAACATTATTGGTTTTATTATGTGTGTTTGTGACAAATGGGATCTAAATCTAGAGCAATGTGGTTGTTGTTATCACTCAGTATGATTTATTTTTGTTGTTTATTCTTGAGTCTATGACAACTAATGCATTTCCTTTATCTTATGTGACAATTATGATGTTGTCCTTGTTGCATTGTAATTTTTTACTAATTTTTTAAGAGCTGCCAGTTTACTTTTTGGAATATTTCTTGTTTCTAGTTCAGTCCTAAGTAATGAAGAGGCAATTTGAATGCTGATTAGGTTCCACCAAGTCACTAAGATGAGAATAAGCCTCAATAAGCTTTGATATGGCCACATTTAGATTAGTACAGATTTGGATGTTTAGGTTTCTTGGGGATGAGAAAGTGGTGATTAGAATCCAGATAGAAGTATTCAATATAGTAATAGATGTAGGAATGCTCTTATAAGGATAAATTAAAGATTTATGATTTACAAAAGTTGATTTATGAGCAGAAAAAGAGGATACAATAAAGGTGTGTAACTAAAGGGGTTTTATATGATTGATGCAGAAGAACTTTTTCGATATGTGACAAGAAAGGAGAGAACAAAAGTGCGGTCAACAAAGACATAAGGACTGTTTTTTTTTTTTTTTGCTTGGAGATTGATGAATGAGCAGAATAGATGTCAGAGAGAGATGCTGTGAATAAAAGTTATTTCCTTTAGTGTTATATGGTGATCAGCATTCATTTCAGACAAATTATGGAGACAACCATGTTAGAGATGATTACTTTAATTTCCTGATGTTTTGCCACCTTCTTATTAAGGTCATCATCTGAAGTATACACATATATATATACAAATACAAGCTGTATTACATTTAAAACAGTATGGCAAAGAGACAATGGTTTGATCAACCATCATTTTATTAGTCTGACCTATAGTGAAATAAAAAATAAAAAAACTACATCAAAGCTGTATACTATTTATAACATTATCAGAAAACAAATTCATACAGATAGTTTTATTACAGCAACAGTAGTGTCCTAATTTAACATGAGAGGATATAATATAATTTAACATTATATTAGAGTTAAGATCCTGAATACAGTCCTATTTATAATTATTTCTTGAATGAAAAGGTTATGTGGGTAGAATATGTGCCTTCCATATTCTTGGGATTTTTGACCATCATTATTGTTAAGATTATGGTGATTGATAAGAATTTCACAGGCCTCCTTAAATTTACATTCATACCATGTTTTGTTATGATGTAAACAACAGGGGCCTTTCCAGTCAATTCTATATAGAGTATTCAGGGCATGATCAGAAAATCAGGATTTACCATAGTTATTAAACTTATTGCCATTTATGTTCCTTTTTCGGATAGGAATTGCATGTTCTGTTTCACCTATATAGGACAAATTACAGGTACAATGAAAATGGTATACTCCATGGTGGGCCAGCAGAGGAAGTGGATCCTTAGGTGATTGAATAAGTTCTTTAATTTTGCAGGAAGTTTAAAGGTGGCATTAAGATTGTATTTCTATAGTATTGTGTTTATTTTATCTAATATCTCTTTAATGTATGGAATGGCTACAGTTTTATTGTATCTAGTTTATTTTTGTTTTTAAGTGAGGTCTTGTAAAGAATTTTGTTGATAGTGTTTTGGCTGTAGCCATTTTTCATGAAGGTATTGCTGATAACTTTTAATTCATCTTTAAGTGCTTGTTCACTGGAGCAGATCCTAAAGACATGTTTTTTTTTAGTGTGTTAGTGACACCTAGTTTTTGTGTTGGGCAGTGGTTGGAGTTTATGTGTATATATTTACCAGTATGTGTAGGCTTCTAGTAAACAGAGAAGGAAAGACTGCCAGAAGAAGGACTTGTGCCAAGTATATCTGGAAAAGGAAGTGTGTTCTGACTTTCAGTCTCGATTGTGAAGTGTATGTATTTGTGTTATTTATGTTGCTTGTTTATGTAGCTGAGGAAAGTGTCTAATGTCTGGTAGCCATGGGACCAGATAGCGTCATCAATGTATCTCATGTAACGTCATCACCAAAAACATCATCAATGTATCTAAGCCAGACTTTTGGTTTTAAAATAAAGGAATCTAGAGTGCATTGCTCAAAAGTTTCCATATAAAAGTTAGTAACTGGGGGGATAACAGTGAGCCCATGGCTGCCTTCTTTTTGTAGGTAGAAAGTGTTTTGCACACAAAATGGCCAGAACATAGTATATGTGCAAAGAGTGCTGTGATATTGGGTGGAAATTTGTCCTGTAAAAGAAGAATCATGTCATTGATTGGGACATTTATGAAAAAAATACAGAGACATCAGAACTGACTAATAAATCAGTTCTAATTTATTAGTCAGTCCCCCCCCCCCCCACTGTCCTTAATTTTTTAAATTTTGTTTAATATTTAATGTTGTTTTTCATTTTGTTTACAAAGTGTTGTGAGTTTCTAATATAGGAGAGAGAATGACCTACCAACTCCTCGAGAACTGATGCTAATTTCTTGACTAGATGGCAATTGGAGCTGTATATACCTTCAACTATCGGCCAGAGCAGTACGTTCTGCTTGGGAAATGAACATAGTGCAGAAGTAATTTTTATCTTCGGGCCAAAAAGTGACTTATTTGAGTAATTTTTCCATTTTCTTTTTTATCCAATTAGTGGGTTATAGTTAACAAGTTAATAGCTGCTGTTGTCTGAGAATAATTGATTCATTTCTTCCAAGTATGTTGTTCAGTTTAATATAACAGTGACACTCCCTTTATCATTAGATATTAGACATTTTTCTCAGCCATCTAAACAAACACAGGCATATACAATTCACACTTGAGATTGAAAGTCAGAACACAGTTCCTTTTCTAGATACACTTGTTGCAAGTCTTCCTTCTGGCAGTCTTTCCTTCGCTGTTTACCGGAAGCATACATATACTGGCCAATATATACACATAAACTCTTACCACTACACAACACAAAAACTAGATGTCATTAACACACTAAAAAACAAGGCTTTGAAGATCTGCTCTAGTGAACAAGCACTTAAACATGAATTAAAAGTCATCAGCAATACCTTTCTGAAAAATGGCTACAGCCAAAAGACTATCAACAAAATTCTTCACAAGACCTCCCTTAAAAACAAAAATAAACTAGACTACAATAAAACTGTAGCCATTCCATACATTAAAGGAATACCAGACAGAATAAACAGAACACTACAAAAACACAACCTTAATGCCACCTTTAAACCTCCTGCAAAATTAAAGAAGTTATTCAACTCATCCAAGGATCCACTTCATCCACTGGCCCACCCTGGAGTATATCATATTCACTACAACCTGTAGTTTGTTCTATATAGGTGAAACAGGATGCACAATTCCTATCCCAAAAAAAAGAACATAAACAGATAAAAGGAACATAATGGAACACAATAAGTTTAATAACTATAGTAAATCCAGCTTTTCTGATCATGCTCTGAATACTCTACATAGAATTAACTGGAAAGGCACCTGTTGTTTACATCACACCAAAACATGGTATGAACATAAATTTAAGGAGGCCTGTGAAATTCTTATCAACCACCCTAATATTAACAATAATGATGGTGTAAAAATCCCAAGAATATGGAAGGCACATATTCTACCCACATAACCTTTCGTCCAAGAGTTAATTATAAATAGGACTGTAAGTAATCCAGGATCTTAACTCTAATATAACAACTCTCATGTTATATTTGGATATCACTGTTGCTGTAACAAAACTATCTATATGAATTTGTTCTCTGATAATGCTATAAATAGTATATAGCTTTGATGTAAATTTTTATTTTTTTTTAAATTTTTTATTTCACTAGAGGTCAGGCCAGTAGAATAATGGTTGATCAAATCATTGTCTCTTTGACTTACTGTTTGAAATCTAATATAGCTTGTCTCTGTATACATATCTTCATACTCCAGATGATGAAGTTAATATGAAGATTGAAATGTTGGGAATTTAAAGTAATTATTTTTAACACAGTTGTAGTCTCCATAATTTGTCTGAAATGAGTGAATAAAAGTTAGTTTGGATCTTTTCCCTACGAGTCTATGAATTCTATAGAGATGTCCATATAATTTTTTTTTAATCAATCAACCAAACTTTATTAGTCTTACATAATATTTACAATATATGCATGCACACAAATGTACATACACATATTTAGATGTACATAATAATTTTTTAAAATAATAATAATAATAATAATAATTTTTTTTCAATATCTGTGATTGTTTATTATACGGCATATTTACATGTATACAGTTCTGCATACAAATTACTGAGTTACATTCATTTTTGATAAATAATATATATACAGTATATTACATGCATTGCATTTTTGTTTAATACAAAATACTGAGAACGTTTGTTTTTGATAAATGTTCATGACTGTTATTACTGCATGGAACTTTTTGTTTGTTTGTTCAGTAGCATTTCTGCTGTTTTCCTTGAAGCTTATACCAAGCTTTTCTGAGAAAGTTATTATATGGTAATAGTTTCGTAGTTTATATTTGACTGTTTATATGTATTGTGCATAGATAGATACTTATATATAAAGATATATATAAGTGCTATTTTTTTTTTCTGGTTAGTGTGTAGAAGCAAATGCACATGGATAATCACTGCATATGCACCCATTTGCCTTTTTGAAGGGGAGCAGACAAGGCATGTGTGTGTATCCTTGCATTGATGTTTGAGAGGAATGCATATGATGTGATTGCATATCTTAAAATGTTTTCACATAATGCTTTATAGATGACTATTGGGAGCAATGTCTTTTAAATGGTACAGTTTGTTTGCTATTATCACAAGTTTGTTGTGTAGATAATTTGTATGGCATTCTAACTTGGACCAGCATCAAAGTGAAGTCTGAGATAATGTGTTGTTTTCACTTGTGTGATGGTTGTGGTAATGGAATCAGTGCTCTATGTATAGTAGAATGGATATTGGTTCCTATCCTGTCAGGTGTCTTCTCCCTCCAGAGATTGACTAATGTGTCTCCACCATGTCCTATTCTGCGCCTCTCTGCTGCATTCTTCATATGAGAGATAGGTCCAGTCTTCTATATTTTTCATCCATTCCAGTCTTTGTCTTCCTCTCTTTCTCTTTCCCTCAACAGTTCCTTTGAGAAGTGTCCTTTATAGGCAGTTATGTCTCAGAATATGTCCAAAATATCTGACTTTTCTCTTTTTAATTTCTTTTATCAGGCTCCTGCTTATGCCTGCCATCTCTAGTACCTCTTCCTTTGTCTTTTTGTCTTTCCATGATATTCTCATAATTTTTCGCAGCATCCACATTTCAAAGGCCTCCAGTTTTTTCACACTCAGATTGTGAGAGTGTCCATGTCTCTACTCTATATAATAATGTAGACCATATGTAGCATTTGGAGATTCTTAGTCTTGTTGTCGGATTTAATTCTCTAGATGTTAGTAGGTTTTTCATACTGTTGAAAGTTGACCTTGCAATTTCAATCCTTTTTCTAATTTCATTTTCTGTCCTGCCATTCTCTGTGATCAAGTGTCCGAGGTATATGTATTTTTGCACCTGTTCTAATTTATTTCCTTTTATATTGATGCATATTTTTGGTATTTCCTTTTCTCTTGAAATTATCATGATTTTTGTCTTTTTAAAGTTGAAACTGAGGCCATACTGTTCGCTATACTTGAGGGTTTCATCTATAAGAGTTTTGAGGTTATATTTGTTTTCAGCTAGAAGAACCGTGTCATCTGCATATCTTAGGTTATTAATATTTCTGCCCCCTACAGTGATTCCTTTGAGCTTACTAATTTTATTAAATATTTCTTCTGTGTACAGGTTAAAGAGAATCGAAGAAAAGACACAGCCTTGTCTCGCACCTTTCTGAACTGGGAATTCTTCTGAGGTCTCTCTATTTATTCTCAAAGATGCAGTCTGTTCCCAGTGAAGATTAGTTAATAGCCTAATGTCTTTTCCATCCATGCCTATTTTTGAAAGAATTTCAATTAATTGTTCATGTTGGACATTGTCGAATGCCCAACATGAACATGAAAAATTTTGTTTTTCTAGACATCTTTCTATGATGGTTCTGATGTTGAAAATACCTTCTCTTGTACCTACATTTTCCTTGAAGCCACTTTGTGTATCATTTATTTCTATGTTTATTTTTCTTTTATTTCTTTCAAGAATGATGTATAGGAGGACTTTTGATACTTGACTGATGAGGCTGATTGTCCTGAACTCTTCACATCTTGTAGCTTTTGTTTCTTTGGGAATTGGAACGAAATTGGGGATGAGGTAATTATCATGTCAAATTAGGATGAGGTAATTGTGTTTTTGACTATCTCTTCTCTTGTATATGACCATATAGATGTGGTTAAGTTATACGCTGGTGGGAGATCTAGGTATTGTGCCGTGTTGTTATTTATGTTCATAATATGCTTATATTTTTGTCATCACCTGTTATTATCAAGTATTCTGAGGCACTTTCTTCTTGGTAGAAAGCCATCAGTTTAATTCATCAAGAAATTTTATGACACTCAAATTGGGTGGTCTGTAAATAGCATTTAATATCAAGGAGTTCTCTTGTTTGATATTTTTGACTTTGACACATAAATTTTCTTCATATTCTAATTTATTTCTTTTACTTCTAATTTTTGCATACTAAATATAATTATTCCACTGCCTCATTTAGTTGTTTACAGTATTTGTGTTGTTGAAAGTTTGGGATTTGGTAACTGGTTGCTTCTTCATTTGTTGTGGATACGTCTGTTAATATTAAAATATCTGTTGTCTATATTTTCCTTCAGATAAGCTTTGAGGATAAGCCAGTATTTTTGAATGCTACTGATGTTAATATGGAGAATAGACAGTGTTCTTTTTTTCAGCCTGCCTCTTGTTTCCATTCAGTTATCAAGTTTAGAATATGGCAGCTGTTGTATTCCAGAGTGATTAGATCTGCTTGGTGGTCTGCATGCACATGGATTGGTATGTTGTGCTTTTCTTTAAGACACATCAGTGTGTTCCTTTTAATGTGGCAGATCTTCTAAGAATTTTATTTGGATTAGCTTTGCATTTTGTTTCTTTTTAAGGAACATTTTTAACAACAACAATAATAATAATATCTTTCCATAGTAATATATCTGTAATTTGAGCTTCTCCATGCAGATTGGTCAGCAAAATCTCAATTTGCCACCAGTATCCAAGTGAGTGTGTATTAACGAGGTGTGCTGCTAGTTGCATTAAATTCTCTTTATTCTTTGACTTCATGGGATATTTGTCCCAATTATCATTCATAATCATTTAAACTATCCCTTAGAAAGAACGAAAGAGAGAGAGAGAGAGAGAGAGTATAAATTCAAGCATTTCTCTTCTACGGTTATGAAGCATGAAAAAATTAATCATAAAATCATTACAAAATGAATAATTATTTTCATTTTTAATATTCGGGTTACTCTTTTTTTTTTTAAATGAAATTTGATATTGGTATAACACCAATATTTTGGTGTTAATAGAAATATTTAAAATTAATATTAATATTAATTTTATAAGAAATAAAATTAATTTTATAATAATATAAGAAATATTAATAGTTAATAGAAATATTTAAAATTGCCAAATTTCAGTCTTATATTTCAAATATATTTGTAGAAAACACAATTTTTAAACTCATAATTAACAGATCAACTTTATATATAGCAAGTACAGTCTTACTTGCTCATTTGTGTTGTCATTTCAATTTTGCATTATTGTGCATGTTTTCAATAAAGCTTATGGTATTTTATTATAATATTTAACTTTATATTAATTACATTATTTATTATACCATATTAGTATAACATTTTTATTATTATAATTATTTTTATTCTAATAATTTTTTTAGAAACTTCAAGAGTTATTTAGCATTTTCAAGTCACAGCTGAAATCACTGACAGAAGATACGAAAAAAGTTGATGATGTTGAAGAAAGAGTGCATGCGCTGTTGATGCCTATACAGAATGTAAGTGAATTATATGTTAAATCAGAGGATAACAAATATTATTATTATTTTTTTATTATTATTTTGACACCTCCAGGGAGTCCAAAGACTCATCGAGGGAGAGTGTGCTGACAGCATCGAACGATTGGTCCCCTTCCAACTACTAACTGCGCTCAAACTTAACTGAGCCATTAGTAGCAGAGGCTCTACCAATTGACCAACCTTCGCCTTATCATTATAGTCAATAAATAAACAGTGTGTACCTTAGAAATATTGAAAGTTTCAAAGTGATACGAACTGTTGGCATGAGTAATGTACTTTTGAGTAGTACCTCAATATATTTATTTATTATTATTATTATTATTTGACACCTCCAGGGAGTCCAGAAGACTCATCGAGGGAGAGTGTGCCAACAGCATCGAACGATTGTTCCCCTTCCAACTAGTAACTGCACTCAAGCTTTCTTAACTTTTTGCTTGAGCCATTAGTAGCAGAGACTCTATCAATCAACCAACCTTTGCTGGCGACATATATAGATATGGACTCTGTCTTAAAATGTATGCAGGCCTAAGTGCTAGCTAGAACTCATAGTGTTTTTAAACACTGTAATTTACTATAATTTCAGGCTTGCTCTACAATCTAGACTAATGGTTAAGTCCAATTATTTCCATTAGTTGATGCTATTGTTTCTGTGATGTTTCTGTGACAGAGATTTTAAAGCATGAATCTACCATTTAATTGCATTCTTCTATGCTGTGCTTCTTTTTCATCAAATCTACATTTATGTGAACTCTGTCCAACAACACTCATATGTTCATGTGTATTAGTTGATTTTGATTAAGGTTTTCATTTATCTGACAGGTATTTAGTATTAGTCTACGGAGTCCAAAGACTCATTGTGGGAGGTTGAATACTCACACAATGAGTCTTTGGACTCCGTAGACTATCATACCTTGCTTTGAACACATTCATTATTAGAGCACTCACCCATTCCGGCAATGCATTCCACTCATCCACCACCTGCTAAGCAAAAAATCTCTTGTTCACCTCTTTACTCACATGACCTTTGTACAGCCTTCAGGGATGACCTTTAGTTCCTACATCACCCATTATCCTATGCAATAATTCAGGCTTGCTCTACAATCTAGACTAATGGTTAAGTCCAATTATTTCCATTAGTTGATGCTGTTGTTTCTGTGATGTTTCTGTGACAGAGATTTTGAAGCATGAATCTACCATTTAATTGCATTCTTCTATGCTGTGCTTCTTTTTCATCAAATCTACATTTATGTGAACTCTGTCCAACAACACTCATATGTTCATGTGTATTAGTTGATTTTGATTAAGGTTTTCATTTATCTGACAGGTATTTAGTATTAGTCTACGGAGTCCAAAGACTCATTGTGGGAGGTTGAATACTCACAGACTACATTAACTATCATACCTTGCTTTGAACACATTCATTATTAGAGCACTCACCTATTCCGGCAATGCATTCCACTCATCCACCACCTGCTAAGCAAAAAATCTCTTGTTCACCTCTTTACTCACATGACCTTTGTACAGCCTTCAGGGATGACCTTTAGTTCCTACATCACCCATTATCCTATGCAATAATTCCCCTGTATTTATTTGATAGGCTTCTCTCGCCAGCTTATGCATCTCAGTCATATCATCCTTCCTCCTATCTGCTAATCTCAGAAGACTGCATTCTCTCAATCTGTTCTCATACTCAATATTCCAGAGTCCTTAGGCAGTCTTACTTATTCCCCTCAGAATTCTCTCCAATGTTTCCCTATCACCGATATAGCCATGAGACCAGATCTGTGCTTAGAAATCCAAATGAGGGCTAATTAGCACTTTATATAATGAAACTATTACTTCCTTATCCATATCAACATTCTTCACATTATAGCAGTGATTTTTTAGGTACCCTTACAACTTTTGCAATGTGTCCCTGAACTTCAGTTCCCTATCTACCAAGATGACCAGACGAACTTTTAATTCTTATCAGAAACTAAACAGAATCCAGAAAAGGCAAAACTTTCTAAATGGTAACTAGCTTATGTATGAAAGTTATATATTTTTCATAAGTGAACATATGAAGTTCTGATGCAATGTTATATTAGCAATGGTTTTCTTAGATATAAGTAAATCCCTTTCCTTCTTTCTTGGGGAAAAAGAAAGAAACAACAATAACAACGACAAAATAAATATTCTGTCTTGATTGGCTGAGTGGACATATTGACAATCCGTGAGTGTTTAAATCTCACCTGAGCATATATGTTTATTAAAATTAATTAAAATAAAATAAAAAAGAAAAATAAAATAAAATTAATATTCATATTTAAAAATATGAATGCAGAGATTTATATATGGTAGCTGAAAAGAAACATGAATAGAACTAATAGTGGAGAAGTTAATTCCACTATAAGGAAAAAAAATAAAATAAAAACACACTAAAATTATGAACACAAATTTCAGTACTGAAATATCACTGCATGTGATATCAAAACACATCCCTGAAATTGAGATAGTAACCATTATTGATTTTCTAGAAAATTAAAACAAACTACATCATGTTGAATCTTTAGCAAACCAACCGGTATGCAGTAAACTCACAAACAAAATATAATACTCCATTACTCTCTAACCATCCAAACTCTTAGCACATAATTCTAAACCACATGGCATGCTCATATTTTTGTTTTGTGTAAAATCTGAAGGCGATTCCTAAGAAATGGTCAACACCATTATACTGCAGGCTTTGTGTATATTTTATAAGTTTTGTTCCTTTTTATTGTTTTTTAGTTTTGGTTGTTTTCAAATTTTTAAATTCTTAATCTTTCAAAATCCATTGTCTATTTTATGTATTATCTTCTCCACTATTAGTTCTCTTCGCATTCCTTTTTGACTGTTGAATATATATTTTTTCTTCATCCTCAATTTTCTTACTGTATGATTTGGCAGATTCAAATTCAACAC
This sequence comes from Typopeltis vanoorti, assembly GCF_054136105.1. Taxonomy (NCBI): domain Eukaryota; kingdom Metazoa; phylum Arthropoda; class Arachnida; order Uropygi; family Thelyphonidae; genus Typopeltis; species Typopeltis vanoorti. The sequence goes on along the minus strand of NC_143564.1, from coordinate 25,932,265 downwards.
CAAATAGGATTTGGTGTCAAATTTGATCAAATTACCAAATAAAATTTGTCATTTCTGTTCAGAATTAATTTCTAAAAGGCCTAGGTTAAAAAGAAAAAAAATATATATAGATAACCTGCACGAAAGAAATAATTATTTGTTATAAATTTTTCCCCATGTATCACTTCCCAGGCAACTTTATTGCAATATAAACTTCTTGAAAAGAAGTCAATGGACAACATAGTGTGAGAAACAAACTGCCATGGTGCCCACCTTAATATGCAGGACCTCCTTTTGCTGTGATAACTGCAGAACTCCTACAGGCCATACTTTCCACAAGCATGTGATAGCTGTCCATGGGAATTTCAGACCATTCTTATTGTAGACATGTAATGAGGTCCTGGGCTGTTGTGGGATGGACATCCCTTGACTTCATCTGATGCTCCAGTTCATCCCACAGATGTTCAGCTGGGTTGAGATCAGGGCTCTGTGGAGGCCAATCAAGAGTCGTAATGTTCATGTCCACAAACCACATAGTTACAGCAGCAGCCCTACATGGTGCATTGTCTTGCTGAGAGAGACACTGCTCACTTCTGTGGAAATGCCACAGAGTAGGAAGCATTTCATTATCCAGAATGTTTAGATACATCTTGGAGTTCAGTGTTTGTGGCACCACAAACAGAGGTCTGAGGCCAAACCAGGAAAAACAGAACCATACCAAAATCATGCATGATATGTCATCACACCACCACCTCCAAATTTCATAGTTTGGGGTTTTGCACTCTGGAAAGAGACATTCACAAGGCATTACTCTGATCTGACCATTCTGTTGCTCTATAGCACAGCTTTCCAAGCTTTCAGGTCCCACTGTAAATGCTCTTTGCAGTACCGAATATGACACTTCATGTTGATTCGGGTAATGTGTGGCTTGCATATTGCGGTCCTACCATGGGAATCAATATTGTGCACCTCATTTCTGAATGCTTTTCTGCAGATTCGTGTTCCAGTCAATGTCCAGAACTCCACATTCAACGAGTTGCTGGTTTTTTGCATATTATCCTTCATTGCACCTTACAGTCACATTTGGTGAGTGTGGTGGGTTGTCCACTGTGGGTAGCATTTGCAATTGACTTCCTACACTTTCATCTCAGTGTGGTATCACTGATTGTTCACCTGGGATGGCCCAATTTGTCAACAGTTTACCAAACAGATAGGACTGCAACATGACATCTTATCACAATGCCTCTTTCAAACTCTGTCAGTTTCCTTCTCATGGCCATTTCACCTGGACACATGTGCTCTTGCTTGAGTATTGTATTTCTCCAATTTATACCTTCTATAAACACGTGACTTGTTTGGCACAATGCACCTTGCCCATGAGGATGTCCATTGACTTCTTTCCAAGCAGTGACAAAATTCATCTATGCCGTACGAAATCATGTGATTCAGTACAGATAATACTAGTGAGTATAATATAATATATATATATATATATCAGACAGTAATAGTTAGTGTCATATAATATAACACACACACACACACACACACACACATACTAAATCCCAGAGTTCTTTCGCTATGTGATGAGTAACGAGTAACGGGAAGTATGATTTTAGAAGGGTAATTTTAATGACTAGTGATGGGACGAAAGTAGAAACAGAAGGAATAGTTCAATTACTGGGCCGATCACTTGATGAAGGCTTATCACTCATTTGTAGATATTGTAGTTGCTGATGTGACAGGCCAGTGTGAAAATAAAGATAAATAAACTAGTCATATTTAGATATTACAAAATATTAATGTGAGTAATATAATCAATAAGGTTGGATGGGATATCAACCTATTTGTTATGAGATTATGCAAGAGAATTGGCAGTGCCTCTGACTCATAAGCAGATGGAAGGGTTTACACTGAACCGATTTTATCCCAGTGCACATTTAACTGAATATAATATATTACTACTCTGTAGCCTCGGTTGCTTCAGTCATAATATGAAAAACAATAACAACAGCACCTTGGACCAAGCTGTTTATTTAAAGTATCATCTCCCAGATTATAAGGGAAAGAGGACATCATGGCAGCATTATATAATGGAGGCTGCAGGACATAGGCAGTCAATTATAGACTGATCAGTATCTCAGGAGCGGGTGACTTCTTTCAAAGATTTATTCAAACAGACAGCTGAGATAAAGGAATGACAACTCAGCAATACTGATGGATTTTGCTGAAAGAAATTTGACATAATACTATATGAAATCTGTTGCTTAAATTGAAGGAAATTGGAATTTAGGAAGTCATAAGCAGTATCCATATGATGATGTGGTTAAGATAATGGCTAACAGACATCAGAATCTAGTATATTTTTCCTCTTTAGTTACTTTTACTCTTTAAAGTCCTAATTAAGGCAAAATGATGCCCTAAGCAAAGTCCAACAAATGTGTCCCCCTTAACCCTTCCATTGCTTAACTGACAAGACATGCAGACTCATTAAGTGCTGAAGGTGAAATAAGAGATTGAAGATTTATTTTTATCCAAGCCAGGCTTCACAACTATATTAAATAAAATCCTTTATTTTATTTTATTTTATTTTATTTTATTTAACACTAAATAGCAGTAAGCAATATAAGCAAGTTGTTTACTCATAACAGAAAAAATGCACATTTCAACCCTGTTTTATGCATTTCTTAATAAAATTGTTGTAAGGTAAAAAAATTCTAATACAAAAACTTATTTAAAACGATTTTCCATCACCCTGCCAAAGATTATAAGGCAAAATAAGATCTTATGTCTAGACTATCAAACTTTTAAACTTTAATCATTCACCATACCAAAGAAATTTTTTTTTTCTTCAAATTAAATTCAGATTAAAGTTGAACATGGCAGACAAGGACATTTTCAAAAAAATTTACTAAATTCAAGTGTGGCAGTGAAAGAATTGAGAGTTAGGGTCATAATAGTCAGGGAGAAAAACTCTGTGGTATGCCACTTCCCTTGGTGCCCTGTGCATGTGCTTATTTTGCTTAATGGTTAATCCAGTGTTGCCTCTTTATAAGGCTTTCATGTGGCTACATCTGGCTTTCCATAACACAGATTTGGGTGCCTCGATTTTTTGAGAAGAGGAGATGATGAAGATTCAGAATAAGTGATCAAGATGGTGACAGTGCTGTGGAATGCTTCCTCTGATAGATTGCAGGTCTATGGATTATGGAGTTTAATGGAAAAAAAAGGAAACATGACAGAAACGTATAAGTTACTGAAGGGATTTTATATGAGAGATGAGTACATTATATGAATATATTATATGGTAAATGAGTCCATAAGGTGTGTTTTCCAGAGGGAGCATTAGCAGGATAATTGATGCATTGTATATGAACAGTATATAAACAAGTGAGTTAGTGGTAGTTGTTGGAACAAATGACTTGGTTAGACATAAGGAGAATGTGAGGATGAATATCTAGAGGTTGTTGAGGAGAATGAAAGATAACAGTGGTTTGAGTGAAATGAAAGATAAAAGGTGGCCATTGTGATGCTGAAGTATGATAGTGATGATTTGAGATGGTGAGCAGGAATCATGAATATGCTGGCAGAGCTGTGGAAGGTGAAAGGAGTGGAGTTTGTATGTGTAGAATGCATTTGAGGGAAGAATGGGTATTTACATAAGTGACTGCTTGCATTTAAATGGATTTAATGTGGATCAGCTAGAGAGTCTGTTGCTAAAGGGGGGAGGGCAGTAAGGATGTGAACAAAGGAGCAGAGGAAGTAAGTGAAGGGAAAGATCAGGAGAGAGAGAGAGAGGAACTGGTGAGACTGAAGTGATTGTAAATGAGAATAGTAGTAGCAGTTGTGTGATAGATAATGATGAGAGAACTGGAATGCAAGATGGAGAAAGTATCAGGGGATGGACAGGGAAGCACAATATAAGGAGAGTGGATAAAAGTGATGATAAGCCTCTGGTTACAAATTATAGGCCAATCTGAATACCTGGAGTTGTGCTTAAAGTACTAGAGAGATCAGTTATGAAGTAGGATACAGAAATGGATTGATAACAGCAGCATTCTCTGTTATTGTGAACATGGGTCTGTTAAAGGGAGATCATACTTTACCATGTATGATCTACTTGGTAAAGTATGATCTACCTACCTACTTACGTACAATAACAAGATGACAAATGTATACAGGTAACCCTCGTATAACATGGATGTTAGGTTCCACAGAAATGCCTCGTTATATAAATCGCGTTATGCGAAACTCAGATCACATAGAAAAAGTAGGGTTATGTTCCGAAATTGTTTTTTTTTTTTTAAATTATATAAACAACAATGACATATCCAACAAAAAAATATTTTTATTTACTTCAGGTAATTCATATAAGTTAAGAAAACATAAACTATAAAACAAAATACATAGTATAAACTTAGAAATACAAATTGTACGAAAACTTCATTTCACATAATGCATAAATGTTTTAGGCAAAATAAAATAAAGTGCATATTTTAATCGTCATCACTGTCTTCAAAACATAGATGTTCTTTATTTACGAGTGGCCAGACATCATCATCACTTGAAATCTCTTGGACATCAGTTGTATAATTCTCTTTGCATACTTCGGCTGGTTTAGTTATCAAGAAGTCAGTAATAAGACTATGCTGCAATTTTTTTTATTAAGTTCATAATATGGAGCTAAAAAAATATCCAATTGTCTCATGAATTTTCCAGAGCACTCCATTGAGGGATCATTATCCATAAAATAAGATGTTGAAAGTTTATTTTTCACTTGGTCAGACTATGATCCTTTATCCAAGTGTGTGCAAACAAAGTTTGCGCCTGAAAGTATCTTCAGGACTGGGGTAAGGTAGTGCAACACCAGGACGACTCCTTGCAACTACCTTACCCCAGTCCTGAAGATACTTTCAGGCGCAAACTTTGTTTGCACACACTTGGATAAAGGATTAAACTAAATTTATTATAGTCTGACCAAGTGAAAAATAAACTTTCAACATCTTTCTCTAAATCCAGAGTAATTTAATAAAAAGGTGACACACTGTTTGGCAGCTCCTATAGGAGGAGACGACCTTGCTAATGCTTCTGCCTTGGTATCTCCACTTGGGCCTGGCTCCCACTGAAGAGACCTCAATAAAGGTCGAAACTAGTCTGGGTAGTGGGCCTTCCCTTAATGCATAACATTATACATATCTGCAAGGAGATGTGTTTTGCATTATGGGAGATACTGAGATAGGAGTGTTGGTAGCTTGCTCCACCTTTGCAAGGTGGAGCGAGCTAAAGAGGTTAAGTGGTACAACACCAGGCAACTCCTTTGCAAGGAGTTGCCCAGTGTTGTACCACTTTACCCCAGTCCTGAAGATACTTTCAGGTGCAAACTTTGTTTGCACACACTTGGATAAAGGATTAAACTAAATTTATTATAAACCTCTTCCTAGATGTTAAAATTAGAAGAGAGCTAAAAATTGACACAGATCACTATTTAGTACAGGCAAAACTAAGATTTCCACCAAACTGGCTACAAAAAATACAAAAAAATAATCAAAGTAGAGAAACAAAATCTAATTACAAAGTAAGACAACTGAATGATTCAAGTATAAGAAACTTATACCAACAGAGGATTAATAACCACTTAGAAAAAATACAAGAAAATGAAGACATTGAGAAAGAATGGAATAATATAAAAGAAATTATCGCATCAGCAGCATATGAAAGTCTAGGAACACAAAAAAAAAAAATTTTTAAATTTCATATATGGGACAGTGAAATAAAAACAATAATTGAATATAAAAAGCTGGCTTTTAAAAGATGGTTAAGTAGCAAAAAAGAAGAAGATGAAATTGAATATAAAAAAAGATGAGCAATAGCCAAAAGAGAAACCAGAAAGAAACACAGAGAAGGCTGGGAAAAATTTATAACATATCTAGAAAATTCTTTCTTTTAGGGTTACACGGTGATCAGCACTCATATTTGTAGATTTAGGGACTCAAAAACACACGTGTTGAACAGATTATTTTATTAATTACAAATAAAATAAAACTTGATGTTTCGACCTCTATATCGAGGTCATCATCGGAAGAATACAACTGTATACAGAACCAAGCTACGTGCTCATGCTTTCTATACCAGTAAACTAAATCTAGGTAGTTAATAAATCTTTTTTCTAGCCTGACCTCTAGTGATAGAAAAGAAAAACAAAAATAAATAAATAAAGAAAAAAAAAATTATATATATATATATATATTATAAATAGATAAATGCAACTACAATAAACTGTTAGAGTCCTCATGTATTAATATTCTGGACAGTTACAAAATGATTTCTTTCAGTTGCTATTGAATGTTCTAACCACTTCACCAGGTCACCAGGTAGTGGGAATTTTTTTCCAATGCTAGTTTAGGATGTTATACAGGTTGTAGATGGGTCCTCCACATTCTTGAAATGGTGAGGCCATCATTTTTGTTGAGATTTGGGTTGTGTTTGAGCATTTCACATGACTCTTTAAATTTTATCTCAAACCAGGTTTTGGTGCGGTGTAGGGACTTGGTATTTTTCCAGTCAATTCTATGGTATGTTTGGAGTGCATGGTCAGAAAGGCCTGTTTTACCGAAGTGGAGGTATTTAATGTGTCGTTTGTGTTCGTCTTGTCTGATTGGGATAGTTCGCCCTGTTTCCCCTATGTATGGTATGTTACATGTGCAGTGTATTTTGTATACCCCTCTGTGTGCTAGGTGTGGAAGAGGATCTTTAGAGGAACTGAGTAGGTGTCTTAGCTTATTTGGGGGTTTAAAGGCGGTTTTAATGTTGTATTTGCGAAGTGTTCTGTCAATTTTTTCAGAAATGCCTCTAACATAAGGAATGGCAATAGCATTCTTGAAATCTTTTTTGTTCTTACTGGTATCTTTATGGAGGATCTTGTGAATAGTTTTTTTATTGTATCCATTTTTGATAAATGTTTGGTTGATGATTTTGTATTCCTGGTTTAGAGCCTGTTCATTCAAACAAATAGTTAAGGCTCTGTGTTTAAGGGTGCTTATGACACTTAATTTTTGTGTTGGGTGGTGGTAAGAATTTTTGTGTATGTATTGGCCTGTGTGTGTAGGTTTGCGGTAAACTGAGAAGGAGAGAAAGCCAGAGGGAAAACGTGTGACAAGTGTGTCTAGGAAAGGAAGAGAGTCGTTTTTTTCCATTTCAATGGTGAATTGGATACGTTTGTGTTGTTTGTTTAGGTGGCTAAGGAATGTATTTAGAGCTTCGCGGCCGTGGGGGCCAAATGGCGAAAATATCGTCGACGTATCTGAGCCAAATTTTGGGCTTTAGACATGCAGTCTCTAGAGCATGTTGCTCAAAGTCTTCCATATAAAAGTTAGCTATTGGGGGAGAAAATGGTGAGCCCATGGCTGTACCTTCTTTTTGAAGGTAAAAATTGTTTTGTCATACGAAATATCCGGAGCGGAGTACATGGGCAAAAAGGGCCGTGATGTCATGTGGAAATGTGTTCTGTAGGAGCAAGATCGTGTCATTGATTGGGACATTGGTGAAAAGGGAAGTTATGTCAAAGCTGACTAATAAATCTTGGTCGGTGAGTGTAATGTTTTTGATTTTACTGATGAAATGTTGTGTATTTTTTATGTAGGAAGGGGACTGACCTAACAATTCCTTGAGTGTGGCAGCTAATTTTTTTTGCTAAGTGATAATTTGGGCTGTCAATTCCTTCAACGATCGGGCGAAGTGGTGTGCCAGATTTGTGTATTTTTGGCAGGCCATAAATTCTGGGCGCACGGGCAACCAGCTTTGACATAACTTCCCTTTTCACCAATGTCCCAATCAATGACACGATCTTGCTCCTACAGAATCTTGCTCTTTGTTCTAACTTGCTATCCATGATGAAGTCGCAGATGTGGTAACACAGGTGGTCAGAATAGCATTAGTTGCACAGCTCCCGATGTACACAGGACTATGTCTTTCGGCACACTGACTTATGTAGGTAGGTGCTCCCTGTGACAATGCGTGCAGTGCAGTGACAATGTGACAATGCGTGTAACGCGGCAACATCTGTTGGCGTGTTACAAACCTAGTCTCGAAACCTTTTGATTCCACCTTGTATACAGTGAAAAAATATTATTAGAATGTCAACATGGATTTAGAAAAAGGTGCTCTACAATGGATGCAGCTTTCTGTTTAAAACTACTTATAGAAAATAAAAAGAGAATTTAATTTGGAAACTCACCTTTTGTTTATAGATTACGAAAAAGCATTTGACAAAGTAAAAAGATATATACTGTTTGATATATTACAAAGAATAAATATACCTAATATTTTACTACATGCAGTATTGAATATATATATAAAGATAATGAAATAAAAATAAATTAAAAGTTGTCTGAAAAACAATCTATAAACCAAGGAGTAAGACAGGGATGTTCTCTGTCTCCAACACTTTTCAATATTTACATTAATTAAATATTAATACAGTGGAACACCTTAAACAATCAAGGAAATTATAGAAATTTCCTGGAATAACAGATAAATACGCTATTATTTGCAGATGATTAGGTAATAATATCAGATAAGGAAGGCAATTTACAAAGAGCAATATATAATTTAAACATTATAGTAGAAGAATTTGGAATGAAAATTTCCATAAATAAAACTAAAACAAAGGCATTTTGTGGACAAACTCCTGTTAGAAGCAAAATAGTTATTAATAATAAAATAATAGAACAGATAAATATTTGTCTGTTCTCTTATTTATATGATAGAACAGATATTCTCCTTCATATGATATGTGAAATATCATATGAAGGAGAAAAAGACATAAAATTAAAAACTTCAAAATTTTTACAGATTATAAGCCTTCTAAATAGAACACTCAACCCAAATATAGTACAAAAAGAAACATGCTTGAAAATATACAATACTTTAACAGTGCCTACATTATTATATGGCAGTGTAATTTGGGCAATAAACAAACAAGATAAACAAAGAATAAAAACAAGTGAAATGACATTTCTGAGAAGAACTGCAAAATATGCATTATTAGATCAAAAAAGGAACAAAGACATTTTAAAGGAACTAAAAACAAAATCAATAGGAAAAAACTAAACAATTATAAACAAAAATGGATTGAATATGTCAACCGAATAGCCAATACCTGACATCCTCAACAAATATTAAAATATAAGCCAATTGGAAAGAGAAGGCAGGGTAGACTTCAAAAAAGGACATTGAATGGTAATGAGACCGGAACAGACCAATATGGTCTATACCTGTAATTAGTGTTATGACGATGATGATAATAATTACTGGAGATATGCACCTGTTTGCATATTTCCAGTAAAAGCAAATGTTGTGGCCTTAGATTGACTTGAGTAGATTGTATGAATGGGCAGCTAAGTGGAACTATTAGTTCAATGTTGCAAAGTATGCAGTTCTGAAATTTGGTAACCAACAATGGAATGAAAAATATTATTATCTCAAGACCCCCCATGGAGTCAAACAATTATCTAGGAGATCGTTTTTTCACACACACACAGCTCATCATACCGCACCTTAAGCACACTCAAATTCATCAGACTATGCTCTCAGGTAAGGCATTCCAATCATTCACAAATCTGCATGCAAGAAACCTGCTTCTCACTCTCTTGCTCACACCCTCCTTATACAGCTTCCAGGGATGACCTCTGGTACTTTCCTGATTCTCCTACTGTTTTCTGTAAAACCCTCTCCAATATTGATCCTATAATAACCCCTTACTAACTTGTAGGTCTCTATCATATCACCCCTGTTCCTCCTGTGCACTAGACTCTGTAAATTGCATCTTCTCAACCTTTCCTCATATTCAACATTCCGGAGATCAGAAACTACCTTAGTCGGTCACGTCTGGACCTTTTCCCAACATCTCTTTGCCCTTTTGAAAACTAGGTGACCAAATCTGTGCACAGTAGTCCCTGCATCGCCTAATCAAAGCCTTATACAATGGAACAAGAATCTCCTTACTTTTACAAGTCGGTGTCCTCTGCATCATTCCCAGAATTCTTTGTGTTGTCTTCACAGTTTTGTCAATGTGTCCCCTAAATTTCAGATCCTTATCCACTATCACCCCAAGATCTCTTATTTCCTCTACCTCTTACAATATATCCCCACCAAGCATAAATTCTATATCCCATCTTTTTTTCCCAAATTTTAAAACCTTTCATTTTGTAATATTGAACTTGCATCCCCATTTCTGTGTCCATTCACTCAATTTATTCAAGTCTTCTTGTAAGGCCTCAACATGTTTTCTATTCTTCATAGTTTGTCCCAACTTTACATCATCTTCAAACAAATGAATATCTCCATCCAAATCTTTGCCAATAACATTAACATACAGGTTAAACAGCAATGGCCCTAAAACAGACTCCTGAGGCACACCACTAGTGACTTTCCTCTTCCTGGATATTGCTACCCCTATGCACATTGCTGATACTTATCAGATAGTCAGTATCCAATCCGATGCACCAATCTAACATCCAATTCCATCCACTCCAGTTTGACTATCAATTTATCTTGAGGTAATCTATCAAAAGCCATTGCAAAATCTAAGTATATTACTATGTATCCTTCTCCTCTGTTCATGGAAGCAGTTACCTTATTGTAATAAGTAAGTAGATTACTAAAACATGATCTTCCTTTAGTAAATCCATGCTATCCATGAAAGATAATACCATTGTTGTCAACCCAATTCTGAATCCTAGTTCTCACCAGCCTCTGCAACAACTTAACCACAACACCTGACACACAGATAGGCACACACCTATAATTTGATGCTTGAGTTCTATCACTTCCCTTATGAAGTCGCACAGTATTGCCCTCCTTCCTCTCCTTTGGAACTTGTGCAAGACTCATATTAAAAAAATATGTCAAGGCAGATGTCAATTCCCTGGCACATCCCTTCAAAATACATGGTGATATATTATCAAATCCAACAGCCTTATCAACATCAAGTTTGGCTCCATTCCCAATACACCTCATGCGCACTTACATTCAGTCTCTCCTACCCATCATCAACTGCTCTCAATCTGTCCATGATGTCACATTCGCAAGCATGAAAGACCTTTATGAACTGCTCATTAAGTATCTCCACTATATCTTCCACAGCAGTTGTCCTTATACCATTTTTTCCAATCAATGTCATCGTTCCGTAAACATTCATTTTTTTTGCAGGCTGCATATCGAAAGAACTCCCTAATATTCTTTTAGGCTTCATTAGCTAACTGCTGCTCATACTTCACTTCTGCTACCCTTACCAACCAAGTCACCCTCCTTGCCTGGTCTTTGTTATTACCATTTCTCTTATGCTGCCTCCATAATGCTTCTTTCCTCTATATGCATGCTTTCATTCATTCATTTCACACCTACCTTATTTAACCTTCTGACTCTTGGAATACATTTAGTCATTGCTTCTACTAGATAATTCTTGAATATCTCCCAAGCTGCATTGATCTCTTTTCCAACTAACTCCTTATTTCATGCTACTCCTACAAGCTGTCTCCTGAGCTCCTCATAATCACTTGCCTTGTAGTTCTACATATACCCTTTTCTCACATGGCCCTCACTGCCGGCAACCACCTGGGTAATCAATTCATGGTCATGCTCACCAACTGGAGTGATTGGACACCTCATATATATAATTGATGATGATGAGATGATCAAATCCAAGATCCTCAATCCTCGTGTGTCCTCTGTTACATACTGTCTGAGGTAGTTATCTGTCAAAAACTCAAGAAACTCATTTTCTTTGCTTCCAGTTGCTATCTCATTATTCCAGTCTATATTGCCACAATTAACATCGTCCATAATGATCACCCTTTTCTTATTTGCTTGGCTGGTCTGATTACACATTTCATAGTCACTACCATCCACATTACCGCGTCTATAACAACATCCAATTAAGTAGTTCATTCTATTCACCTCTATCTCATTTAACCATACTACCATACTACCTCAAAACCACTGGCACTATTTCCCTCTTTCATCTCTACTTTGTATGGACATAACTCTTTCTCTATCATCAATTGTACTCTCAATCCCTTTTTACACTTTCTATCTTCACGAAACTCATCATACCCTTCCATCTCTGTTCCTGGCAGGATGTCATCCTCATCCAACCATGTCTCACTTATTTCAACAATTCTTGGATGAACAGACTCAATTAAAGCAATCATTTCATTTGCCTTGTTTCTTACACTTCTAGCATTTGTATACAAACACAGCAGCTTATTCCTGGATCTATAGCTAGTTTCACTGATACCACTTATTTGATATGACTTCTCCATGCTTAACTTGAGCCATTTCTTTTTCTCCTTATTCATCTTATAACCTTCTTCAAATCCAGCTATTTTCCCTTGATCCCAGGTCATCCCTTTCCCTTATTGTGTACTCTTGCATTCACATCCTCTTTGGAGCATCTACCTTTCTCACACTATGTTCCTCTGTGTACCCTGAGCCTTTCCGTTTCCCTGTTTGTCTTGCACACCTGATCTCTTCTTCTCTATACTCATGCTGCTCACTTCTTCATTCATAACCACCTCTTGAGTCTTTCCTGTCTTATTCTCCAGTTCTTCCACGTCGCTTCCCACTTGATCAGATTCATTCTCTGCACTCACTTTTCTATCTTCCAGCAGCAATCTCTCCAAGGAACTCACACCAAAATCACTCAAATGCAGTCTGTCATTCCTATACAGTTAACTTCGTCCTTCAGACTCATTCCACACATTAACAAACTGCACTCCTTTCTCCTCACACATTTCTGCTGACAGATCATTCATAATCCTTGCTCTCCACCTCATCTCACCACTATTATACCTGGGCAACATGCTTACTACCTTTTCTATTGCACTAGTATTCTTTTTTTATCTATCTCAACAGTCTCCTGATATTCAGTCTGATGTGTTCTTTGTTCGCAGTGAAGTCATTTGTACCTATTACAATTACCAGCTCTTTTGCTTGCTTGCTTCTCATATCTAATGCCTCAATCACTCTACTTATTCTACCTCCAGTAAAACATACTTTGTGCATCCTCTCATGCAGCACACCTTTAATAATTGAGTCACCATACAATGCCACTTGCAGGTCTTTCCTTACCTCTTTTATATACATTATTTGTTTTCATCATTTTCACTCTTCTATTTATATCTAGAATTCTCTTAACTTCATTCCACATCCATTTCATCTCTTGCCTCATCTTAACCAATTCATTCATTCTTTCGAAATTTCAAATTTGCAAACATTACGTCACATTTTCTCTCTCATTCATTCTCTCAATTTTGTTTCCAGCCATACATGCTAGTTTGCAGTCAACACTGCTTGCCACTTTATCTTTAACTGCACTTTGTTAAGTTAAAAAAGTTTGGCAGAAGTTAAAAAATGAAGTTTTTTAACTTCCAATAAATTTGCTTCACTTTTTCACTTTTGTCTTTCTTACCATTGATTGTTTCATTTCTCAGATCGCTTGTTCTCTTTTTCAAAACTTTTTTAACATTTTTTCGCTGCTCTTTTATATCATCCTTTTCTATCAGATGAGCAATCATCCTCTTTGTGGTATTCTCTCTACTAACACTTTCAATTATCAACATATTAGCACTCATCAAGTCCTCATTCAGCTCACACCCTTCTTTCATTTGCCTTAAATATCTTCACTTTATCTATATAATCAAATGAGTACACAAAGCACACTTTACATTTCATAAAACGACTGAAATCGAAATTTAATTCTTGTGTGGACAAAGCCACTGCCACCTTTCCTTCGCTGGTTACTATACTGAACTCTAATTTCAGCAAATTCGTAAATAAACTTAAACAAAAAATCCCACACACTAATAACACTGCAAGTGCACAACCTTTACAGCAACTCTTACTCATGAACCCACACTTATATATTATTAATTATTTCAAAAACTTATCTAAAACAGGATTCCTCTTTACACACTGCTACTTCTCTCATGACACTTCTTACTACCAAAAGTATACACTTGGTGGGGAAACTTTGAAGAAGGTTACTTTGAAGAGAAGATTAGAAGATTAGAAGGTACTTTGAAGAGAAGATTAGAGATCTTGGAGTGGTGGTAGACAAGGACCTGAAGTTTAGGGTCTGCATTGCACAGATTATGAAGTAATCACATCAGATAATGACAGTGATGTGGAGAACTGTATAAATAAAGAAAGTTCTTTGCATGGGGAGTGGTTGCTGACTGGAGTTCTTTGCCTGAGTGTGTTGTGAATGCATATACATTGATTGAGTTTAAGGCATGGTTGAGTAAGCTCTGTGTGTAATAGTTTCTCCTGCAATGAGTTTCTGACTCCATAGATGTATAATAATGATAATAATAATAAAAATAACAATTTCTGCTCATGCAAGATACACTCAATTCTGCAATATATTCAAAATCTGCAATGAATAAAACATTTCTCAGTAGTGTTGCAAGTGGATCTAGCAATATATTTGAGCTAAGAAAACAATGTTTTAAATAGTTTAGTGTGTCTTTTCGTGTATAATTGTGCTTCATTTTTTTGATCCTAGATACAATTGCTCTTCAGTAGTGCTTGTTGTTGTTGTTGTTGTAATTTTGTTCATTTTTGTTCTTGCTACTGTTTATTCTCTTGCTTTATGAAAATTGTATCCTTAAGAAAGTGCACATCTATGACCTTCCTTACCATACAGGTCACCCTTCTTGTCTGTGACTAGTACTACCTCACCAACTGGCTCAACACATTTTCTTTATATTCCCACCACAATGTTTTTTTTTTTCTCTACAGCTCCTACTTAATAATGCTATTCATCCATCTAACCACTACCTGATTTATCTAACATCTCTCTCTCCTCCAAATTGTTGGAAATGCAAAAATGGAAGGGATTATTCATAGAATGGATGTGGAGAGGAGAACACTAGAAGTCATCTTGCCATGGTAGTTAATAAGAATATATTGAATAAGGTGATGAGGAGTAGATGTTTATATAGAGCCATGGATGAGCGAATGCATAACTGAATTATGTGAAGAGTTTACATGATACAATATAAACTTATTATGTCATGAATTATGACACAATAAGATTGATGATGCTAGTTTAGGGAGACATTCCATGATGGCTCTACTCTCTCATGTAGGCCTGATAATATGATAATAATGATAGAATTAATTGCAGCATATGTTTAAAGATTTTGTTTTATCTGTGATGTGTGATCTTGGGTCTAAAAATCCCTCAGAGCAAAGGACATACAAGCCTAAGTGCCATTGTTGTTATGACATTTAGATTTTGCATGTCAATTTGCCTTTTTCAGTTAGTCACACTAATTTTGAAATTGCTGATTTTTTTTTTTTTTTAACTGTAGGCTGATTTTGATGTTTTTGAACCAGCACAAAAACAATTGTGGAAGAAAGTGATGGAATCATTTAATCGGGAAGTTTGTACATTAGAAGAAGAAACAAAATATTTAATTGATGATATTTTCAAATCATTGAGATCTTCTGAAAATGCATTTGCCCTAGTACATAGTTTCAAACATTCAGATGCATCTCCTACTGTAAGACAACTTGTGATGAATAAGTATAATGATATCTTGAATCAGTATCTAAAGGAGGTGAGATTTCTTTTCTAGTTATTTTTAAAGAGAAAAATTAGAATAAAATCATTTACATTAATTTTTATTTTAATTTATTAATAATAATTATTAATTCTCATAATATTCCACAAAAATATCACAGTGCAGTAAAATTAAATGCCTTTACTAATTTTGAATGATTTACGGTAATGGTTTTACCTGATTTTTTTTCTCATCATATATTACTTGTATATTTCAACATGGTGTTGAAACATACAAAGTAATTTAGAACTTTTGACAAGCCTTTTATCTTACTTGGACATAAGAAAGCTACACAGGAAACTTAAACCATCCATCCAACAGTGATGTTTGTGAATAGATAAGCTTAAGTATTGAATATTATCCATATAACTTATTTTAATGGTATTACAAGATCAAACTAACGAAATTATAAAAAAAATTTGTAAGCAAAATACTTACTACAGCTACATACAAGCTCTTAGTGTGGTTACACTTTGTTGATGATGTGTTTGTCATTTGGCCCCACAGACAAACACACCTTGGATTCTTTTGTCACTTACCTAAACATCCAACACCCAAAATTCACATCATAGTAGAAAAAGAATCTAATAACTGTTTCCCTTTTCTTAATTTAGTCATTAGTCACCTGCATTTCATATCGTTCACTTTTTTTTTCCATTTATAGAAAGCCAGCACATACACATAGGAAGATATCTACATAAACAATCAACTCATCATCCAACCCAACAGTATGGTATTCTGAAAACACTTTCACATAGAGCTAGGGCTATTTGTTCTAATGATGCAGCTCTTTCCACCAAACTCAAATATTCTATTCTTGAGAGACACTTGTGACATTAAATTAAGAATTATAAACAAGTTAACACACAAAAAAAAAAAAAAAAACTACACAACATCTGTTCTATTCCTACAATCCAATCCAGAACAACAAAGAATCAATACGTCAAATTCCAATTCCATATATTTCCGGGATTTCAGAACGAATTTCAAGAATTCTGAAGAAATATGATTTAACAGCCACTTATATCTCTATTAACAAAATATCCACCTATTTCCCCACTTTTAAAGATAAACGCTAAGGGGGTGCTTAAGATAAAAGATAAGGGGTGCTTAAGGGTCAAAGCTGTATAACTGAGAGGAGACCTCCACATAGCCTTTAAAGGAATGTGGAGAACCAACCAGGGCTTCTGACCTAATGTCCAATCCTCACCTTCTCGTGGTGCACCCTGTTGGGTATCTTCTTTGATACTGAACGAATGAGGATGGACTGGCAATTTGGGATTTAGCCGACCAAATTGTATTCTTATTGGTTAAACCAAAATAAAAAATGATGGTACAACATGACAAAATTTCATGCCAGCTGGGGCATCGCCCAGTTAAACAAGGCCCCCGTTGTTTTCGCCAGGGAACCAGGGTGAACAGCGAAAAGTCAGCTACTGGAACAAATCTGAAAACAAACCCCAACTCAACATCACCAGAGTTAAAGATCGGAGCTATCAACGTAAGAAGCCTGAATGCCAAAGAAATGGAGCTAGCTGAGGAATTAGATAAGTACCAGATCGACATAATAGGGGTGACTGAAACAAAAAAGACCAAAACTGGTGAGATCTTTCTGAGCAATAAATACAAAATGTTATATTCAGGCAATGACAATCAAGGAAAAGAAGGAGTAGCCATAGTATTCAACACAAAATACGAGGCTAATCTTCTTGAATGGCAGTCAGTCTCAAGTAGAGTAATGTGGGCATATATGAGAATGGGGAACTGGACAACGAGAAGGTTCTACTAAGGTAGAAGTGGAGGAATTTTTTGAGGCTTTAGAAAAAGCAACTGACACAATGAAAAAGGAAAAGTTGGTCCTTGTTGGAGATCTAAATAGCAGAGTAGGAAATGATTGTGAGACATACAAAAATATTTTGGGAAAATTTGGAGAAAAGAATAAAGCTAATAATAATGGCAAATATCTGTTGGATTTCTACTCAGGACATGGACTGGTTATTACACCATGTTCCAACATAAAAATGTGCACAAATTCACATGGAGAGAAGAGGCTAGGAATAAGAAAAGTCTCATTGACTATGTTATTGTTGATAGTGATGTTTTCTCCCTGGTGCAGGACACCAGAGTGTACAGAGGATTTGAAATTGGAAGTGATCACTATTTAGTCTTGAGCAGGATAAAATTGAATTTCATATTGAAAAGAATAACATGTAAGAAAGTTTTAAAGCGAATAAAAGTTGAGCAGCTCTCAGATGTGAACTGTAGACTAAAATACACAAAGATTATTGAAAAGAAAATGAAAGAGTTTGAGAACAGGAATCAAACCTTGGAGATTCAGTGGCAAACTCTGAAGAAAACATTGACTGATTCTGCCAGATAGGCATGTGGTGAAGTTGTGTGCAAGGATAAAAAAATCAGAACTCCCTGGTGGACACAGGAAGTTAAAGAGGCAGTGAAGGAAAAGAAGAAAGCATATCAAAAGTTCCTGGCAAATAAGTCAGCTTTTACTCTTACAGAATACAGAGACAAATGTAAGAAAGCTAAACAGTGTGTAAAACTAGCTAAACAAAAGTCATGGGAGGACTTTGGCAAGAATATAGAAAATAAATATCAAGAAGGTGGCAAAATATTCTGGAGGTTGTTGAAGAAGCTTAGGAATGGAGGAAAGAGTGCTGTAAAAGGAGTTAGAGATGATAAAGGTGACATGAAAACAGGAGAAAAAGAAATCCTTGAAGTATGGAGTAATTACTTTGAAAAACTGCTAAATGAAACAATCAGTGATGACAGCACAGTGATAAAAAACACTGACCAGGCATGCAGTCAGGAATACATATCCATACTTGAAGTAGAAAAAGCCATCAAAGGCTTGAAATGTGGAAAGGCAGCAGGAGTAGATGATATTCGACCAGAAATGCTGAAGTATGGTGGTATAAGAGTCTTACAGTGGCTGCACTGCATAGTTCAGAAAGCCTGGACAGCGGGACAAATTCCCGATGATTGGAGTAGAGCTCTCATAGTACCCATATATAAAAAGGGAAATAAAACTGCATGTGAGAATTACAGAGGTATTTCCCTACTGAGTGTTCCTGGCAAGATCTATGCAAGCATACTTGCGAAACGGTTGAGAAGAATTGTGGAAGAAAAGCTTGGTGAAGAACAAGCTGGATTCAGGCCAAATAGGGGCTGTCAGGATCAGATCTTCACTTTACGACAAATAGTCGAGAAAGCATGGGAATATAACAAAGATCTGTATTTAAGTTTTGTCGATTTGGAAAAGGCATATGACAAGGTGCCAAGAGAGAAGCTATTCAATATGCTGCGGTTATATGGTGTCAATGGGGCATTATATCAACCAATACTTAGTCTTTATTTGAGTTGTAAGTCAGCAGTTAGAATTGAAGGAAGTACAGGAAGATGGTTTAATGTTAAATCTGTGTGAGACAAGGATGTACGTTATCCCCTCTGTTATTCATTATCTATATGGTTCACATTATGAAGGAAAGTGGTATTAAACCTGATATCAAAATTGGAGATGTTAATGTCAGCGCTTTGCTTTATGCGGATGATGTTATACTTCTAAATAAATCTGCTACAAGTCTGCAAGCTTCTCTGACTAAATTGAATAGCTGTTGTAATAGATATGGTATGAAGGTCAGCAATAAAAAGACAAAGACAATGAAAATAGGCAGAATCATTGAAAATGTCAACTGTGTTGTGAATGGTGAACCTGTGGAACAAGTAAAACATTTCAGCTACTTAAGCACTATTTTTAGTGAAGATGGTAAATTAAATAGAGAAATAGACAACAGAATCAGCAAAACTGGTATGGTGGGAAGTCAATTGAATAAATTCATATGGAATAAGAGAGAAATTAGTCGGAACACTAAATTAGCTGTATATAAGACAGTGTTCAAACCAGTTTTAACTTATGGATCTGAGAGCTGGGTCATAAGTAAAACACTTGACCAAAGACTAGAGACCACAGATATGAGAGTACTGAGAAAGATTAGAGGCATGAACAGATGGCATCAATGGAAATATCATATTAAAAATGAGGATATTAGGAAAGAACTTGACATTGTCAGCATCCAGGAATGCGTTAGCAGAGCTAATCTCAGGTGGTATGGTCACCTAAACAGAATGGGTGAGGAAAGATTAGCAAAACAAGTGTTCTCTGCCAGGTTGGCAGGAAAACGACCCAGAGGAAGACCAAGATATAGATGGATTGATATGGTACAAAGTGCCTTAGACGATAGAAATGTAAGATCTGATAATGTTGGAGTCTTGACAGGTAACCGGCTGATTTGGAGGGAAATTGTAGATAGGAAGTTAGTAATGATGTAATTTTTTCATGTAGTACTGTCATATCCTGTACACTCCTTGAGGGTACATGGCAGGAATTTGATGATGATGATGATGAAAGATAAACGCTCAACTATGTCTCTGCCTGGTGTATATCAAGTTCCTTGTAACTGCAATCTGTCGTACTTTGGACAAACCAGATGCTCTATAGAAAAAAGAATATAAGAACATCAATCATACATTCTTCACAACAAATCTGATAAGTCTGGATTGGCACAGCATGGGATAGAGACAAGCCACAACATTCTCTGGTCCAAGACTCGCCTTCTACACAATGTCTCTATAAATTCGAACGCCTATTCAAAGAGAGTGCTGAGGTCTTACTTCAACACCCTAACTTGAATTGAAATGACTGTATATCCTTGTCAAAAATATGGGAAAGTTTAATCTGGATAACACACTAACATTATTTTTTTTTAATTGAGACCTTTAATTCTTACATTAGTCTAATATTTTCTTTAATTGAATTTATAAATCGAGATTGTTATATGAAATTGTGAATTAATACCTATAATTTATTCTTCACTCTGATGAAATTTACCTCTCTTTAATGCTTAACATTCTTCACAACAAATCTGATATGTCTGGATTTGGCGAAGCATGGGATAGAGATAAGCCACAACATTCTCTGGTCCAAGACTCGTCTTTTACACAGATGTCACTATATCATCACGTGGCTCGTTCTGCTTTTGAATGATCAATTGTTTGTATTCCACCTTGCAAAAACTGTTCCTAATCAAGCCACTGAGGATAGTCTGTTAGTTTCAGACTGAAATATTTGGCAAACATTAAAATATTCTTGTGTTAATGTGTTTATAATTCAAACTTAAACATCTTCACCATATTTTCATGGCCAATGGCTACAGCTCCTACAAAATAGATGAAATACTACATGCCTTCTTAATCCTCCTCCCTCTCCTCAAACACACAAGAACAAAACACCACTATGTCTAAGCTCTATCTGAAAAGACAGCCAAAGTACTAATAAAATATAACCTTCCCAGCACATTCAAACCACATGTTAAATTAACAACTCTGATATGCTCTCCTAGGATAAACTCCATTCCCTAAAATATCCTAGAGTGAATCTTCAGTGAACAGAGCTCTCTCCAGACACCTAACACCAAAACCATTTAGATGCAGTCCATCAGCATTGTACAAATCCTTCTTTCCTTCAGAGATCACAAATCCACATTATTATTAATTTAGCGTATGGCTCACACATGAAAAGTTACATTACATTAATCCTTAATATATATGGACAATAGTAATAGACATATGTACAATAATAAGACATAATACAGTCATAAAAGAGACACTCAAGAATAGGCTACAACTCTATGTCTAGGTTGATTATCCAGTCAACTGCACTTTCTGTAGCATGGATGAAGTCTGACAGGTTTTCACTATATACATGTTGGACACATTCTGCTGTAATATGATTAATTGTCTGGCAGGGGAATCCACAGTCACACCTAGGTAAGGCAATCATGCTCCATTTGTAAAGGTGGTCTGCACATCTGCCATGGTTGGTGCAGATTCGGTTAAGGGCAGACCAAGTTTTCCGAGGTAGGTCAAAACCCAAAGGTATGTGTGTTGGGTCCATTAATTCATGGAAGACCCCTGTTGAAGTGTTACACCAGGGCTCTTTCCACTTCTCCTTCATGTTGAAACTTGTCTCTGCAAGATATTTTTGCTGTTAAGATTGGAGGGTGCCTTGACTTTAGCCTGTTTATTTCTAGGGGTGGGATGTCTTCGTGGTTTGGAAGATTTTGGATTTCTATGATTTTGCTGTATTGTAGAAGAAAGTTGGATGTGTGGAGGTGGAATGTTGCTTGGCACTGCGAACCAGTAGGTTGAGGTTGATTTTACAGTTCCAGAAATAAGGCGCATAGTGGTGTTAAGCTGAGCATCAACCAAATACACATGGGTGCTATTCAGCTATATGGGTGAGCAGTATTCAGCTGCAGAGTAAATGAGGCTAAAAGCAGTGCAGCGAAGTGTTGTTGCTGAGGCACCCCAAGTTGTTCCACATAGTTTTTGCAGTATATTGTTTCTTGTTTTTAGCTTGAATGCTGTGTTAATGAGATGTGGTTTAAAAGATAGAGTTCTATCCAGAGTGACACCCAGATATTTTGGGAATCTGTTGTAGTGTAGTAGTTTGTGGTTGAAGTAGACCATGAGTTCTTTGTCAGTCTGGTTATTGTTCAAGTGGAAGCATGAAACTCTTGTTTTGCTAGGATTTGGGCATAATCTCCATTTTGTTATTGTTCATCTAGGACTGCAAGGTCGTTTGTTAGTATATCTTCCATTGTAGTAAAATTGGTGTGTCTGGTGGCTAGAGCAATGTCATCAGCGTAGCAAAACTTCTTGGAGGCTGTATTTGGCAAATCTGTGATGTGTGAGTTAAAAAAGGAAGGGAGCCAGAACTGACCCTTGTAGTAGTCCATTATCCAGTGTTCTTTGTTTACTTTTGTTCTCATCCATACACACTTGGAACAGGCAGTTGCTTAGCATGTTATCAATTAGTTTTGTTGTTGTTCTGAATGGGACTGCACGGAGCTTCGATGGAATTCATCCTGATTTCCTGTTGAAGACAGGAAATCAGGATGAATTCCATCGAAGCCTGGAGCCTTGTCTGGTTTCATATCCATTAGAGCAGTGTTAATATCTTCAAGAGTGAAAGGTCATGAATATAAAGGATCTGATGGTCTGTTATTTTTCAAATATGTAAGTTCTCTTTTTATTTAAAGAGTTTGTTGTTTGTCCTTGGTGGTATATCTTGATGTGTTGACAATATGTGATGCATATTGGTTAGGAGAAATAGCTGATTGTTCCTGGGCAGTCAGGGTGCCACTACCTAGTTTTCATAGAAGGCTCCATGCTTTTCTACTGGAGTGTTGAAAATCGAGTCTTTCTGCTGTCTCAGTTCATTTCTTCTGTCGGCTGGTGTCAAGGCTGTGAATGAGTTCATCTGCAGTGTCTATTCTGAAACTAATGCATGATGCAATGATGCAATGCTAAATGAAGCATTTGCAGGCTTGCTGAAGAATGAAACTTTGACTACAAGAAAATGTCAGGTGTCATGGCTTCTAGTCCACACTTATATGGAAAGATGGAACAGACATCCTGAACTTAATAAAAGTGATGACCTGCAATACCCTAATAAGCAAATCTGCATTTTCATATCAGCTTTAAACAGCAAGTCGGAGGGCACTAGCCCAGCATCATGTGTACAAGTCTGGCCAGATGTCACATTATGCGCAGTGTGAAAAAAAAAAAAGTGGCAATTATGACAAGAACTGGAAGATCAATATAAAAGTGGAGACTAAGCATGGACAATCAGTTATAAAGAAGGGATACTAATGAGAAAATGAAATTCTCCAAATAAGCATTAATTCTCCATTATAAAATAATTCATCATGGAAACCTGATACCAAACATTGCATTGGGAACATGTGGAACCCATGTGGTCAATTGCAAACTCCACAGAACCTTCCAGATTCATTTCACAAATGTATGTGGTCTCAGTTCTAATCTTAATCATGTTCACTTACACCAAAAGTGAACTCGCCAGTCTCCAAAACATTACCTACTTTTCCTGTCAGAAACTCAAATCTAATCATCCTCAAATACTACTCATCTCTGCTTTACCAGTTACACACTCCTTGACTCCTTTTGCTTCAGAGGTGGGATCTGCATATATGTTCTCTCCAATATACCATGCTAGAGAGTATCTAACCTGAAATCTCCCAGTTTTTACCTCCTTTGGCTAAAAATCACCTTTCCTTATGCTACCAAATTCATATGCTGTTTCTGCCATTCTTTTAATGTCAAAAACCATTCTGAACTCTTCAATCCTGGGTGCCCCCTGAAGTTTTGTCTCCATAGTGCAATTGTAAGAACTATGGTACATTGCGCCCTTCAATTGGAATAGGCCTAAGTTCGATTCTCATTGTGACAGGAGGAATCTTTATGTGGACTTCTTCAATCGAAGGTGAGTTAGCCAATCTCATACGGAGGTAGCAGGGTTTTTTCTCCTGGAAACTTGGGTTTTTCATTCCGCATACAGACAAATCAGAACACACGCAATTTACAGATAAAAAAATACTAGTTGTGGTGGTGGTGGTGGATGGTAGACGACATTGATGGAGATGATTGGTAGTAGAGGTTCGGTGTAGTGGTGGAGACAGTTGTATAGTGGGTATCCTCCTGTGATGAGTCTTCCGACTCCTTGGAGGTGTCATAAATAATAATAATCACCTTTCCTTAAATGTTGATTTCCTTTAATCCAACTCCAAACAACAAAGTCATCTTCCTCAGACTTTAATGTCCACAACACCAGCTGGCTGTCCTCTTTCAACTGCACAGATCAAGCAAGTAGAGAGGCTGAGACTTTTGCAATCACCAGTGATCTCACAAATTGTCCACATGTCCACCAGAAAGAATATTAGACAATCCCAACCACTCCCCAAACATCCTCAATCTCCTCCTTCTCCTTACTGGTGACCCTGCTAAGCATGCTGTGAATGTTGTCTGTGTTCTAGGCAGCTCTGGCCCCAATGTAGTGCAGATCTCTCTCTTCCCCCATGGAGCAACACATACACAACTACTCACATCCATCCAATGTATGGACTTATTAAAAAAGTGAAGTGGGACGGTCTTCACAACTTCTATGCCTCATTTCTTTTGTCAAATTACTGTTTCCAGCCACAAGCCAAACCCATGTGCAGAACAAATCTTCAGAATAATTCTCGTTGCCATGGAAACATTTGTTCCCTGCTCCATCCTAAATTCCTGTCACCTATCTGCCTTGGTTCTTTTACAGGTGTGTGTGACAAGACAAAGAGTTGGGCATACTGCAACTGTCTTGCATCCAAACCTCCATCTTCCTGTACTGCCTGCACCAAATCTCAGAAAAGCTGCAAGAAAATTATCACCACACTGAAAAGTGACCTTGAAAGATCTAAAAGCAGGAAATTTGCATCCTATGACAAATGGCAGCCACACCTTCTGGGCTTTAGCCAAAGCTGTTTGCTGTAACTTCTGCTTAACATTACTCCCACCACCACTCTTACACCCAGGTGGTAATATTGCATCATCATCCACAGATAAAGCTAACCTCTTGGCTTCCTACTTCTCCAATTCTTGTATAGCTGATCATAATGAATGTCCCCAATCATTTTCAAACATTTAACACTCAATGCTGCATTTGACCTTTTGCCAACAAGAGATCATAAAAATGGGATGCCAAAAAGTTGCTTGGCCCTGATGGCATTCCTCCAAATGTTGTAAACATGTGTACTCCAGAGTTGACTCTCACTCTCTGCCACCTATTTACACTTTCTTATTCCACTGGTATCTATCCCATATACCACCTATTTCTAAGAAGGGTGACACTCGCCTCAATTTTTTCTGAAGTAATGGAATGAACCATTAACAGCCAACTCCTATGCTACCTTGAAGACTATAATTATAATTTTTATTTGGTAACCTCCATGGAGTCAACAGACTCATTGTGGGAGGCCCACTCAACCAGCAACAAGTCTGTCATAATGCACTTTGAAGTTATTTACACTACCTGCATTCACAATGTACTCAGGCAATGCATTTGACTCAATAACAACTCTCCACATAAAAAATCTTCTCCTCACACAGTTCTTCATAACATCTTTATACAACTTACAGGGATGGCCTCTCATTCTTCCCATCTTAACCTCCACTCTTTTTATAATTTCTTATGATAGAATCTTTTAAATAACATGAAGGTCTCTATCATATCTCCTCTTTTCCTCCTATCCACCAACCTCTGTAATCCACATTCTCTCAAATGATCTTCATAGCCAACTCTCCAGAGTCATAATCTTATAAATGACCAACAGTACTGATTCCATTACTGTTAGTTACACAGGAGATCTTCTAACTTATGTTATCCATCTCTTCACAAATGCCATGGAAAGGTTTGGCAAATTTCAAGTTGTTGCCCTTTATATCTCCAAGGCTTTTAACTGAGTTCAGCACAAAGATCTGTTAAGTTAATTCTCATCATTTGGTCTGCCCCTGACTTCTGAAATTGGGCAACCAGCTTTCTGGTTGGACACTCACTTCAAGTGATGGTGGATGGGTTCTCCATGGCTCCTTATCTTCTGTCTATGCAACTAATGATGGGATCCCCAGGACTGTTTTTTTCATCCACACTTTTCCTTCTATACATAAACAATGCATAAACTGGATTGCCAGTTAGCTTGTAATCCAGTACAGTTTTGTTGATGACAGCACATTGCACTTCCTCTTTTTGTTTAACAAACCATACAATGCACAAGTCACTACAACCTACAGAACTCTAACTTCTACTACCTTAAATTCTGATCTTCAAAACATTCATCAGTGGAATTTGGATAACCTTGTCAACTTCTAGCAAATGATATCAAGACACAGCTCTGCATTATTTCCTGCCAAAAAAAAGAACCCTTTTCTTACCCACAACAATACTCAAATGTCTGTTTAAGATGAAATTTACCTTCTTGGGATAACTCTAAACTCAAATCTAAAATTCTGCATTCAAAAAATTAGACTTTCTCTTTTGCTCGAAGCATTACTTTAACTCCAAACAGCTCCTGATCCTATACAAATCACAAATCCACCTGACCATTGAATACTGCTCACATCTGGGGTGGTTCTCCTAAGAACTCCCTGAAAACTGGATTCTGTGCAGAAAAGAGCAGTTTGATTGATGACCCCTCTCTCACTAATACACTCCACTCACTTTTGCAGGCATTCAGTCAACTCAGCATGCATCATCTATGCATTCTTTTATGGCTGCTGTTCATTAGAATTGGTATCAATAATTCTCTCACCTTCTTGCAAATCCATCTAAACATGTGCAGCAGCCAACCAACATCCTCTCACAGTTCAACCCAAACCTATAAAACAAATTTCTTCTCTTTGTTTATCCCTTCCACTGCTTCTGCCTTCTGGAAGCATCTTACCTTACAACACATTTTTCCTAATGAATACAGTTCACATCTTTTCAAGTCAAATGTGAATAAGGTCCTTATTGCCCATCAATGGTACTAATGCACTATAGGTTCACCAACCTCTCATGGATGGGTTCTTCATAAAAATAAAATAAATAAATCTTTGGCTGAGTCACATATCAGTTTGAGTATTCATGCCACCCAACTTCTTCTCTACATTCTATCTACATCTTATTCAGGAACATTCTTTAAAATTCCATCTCACATACCTGAATTGTATAATAATATCTATGCATAATGATTTTCATTCTCTTCTCTTCCAAATGCTGACATATTCCCCATGCTTCTACATCATTTTTTCTTTCCTTTTGTTTTATCTACTTTGTACTTCCAGTCTTCCCCTTGCTCTCCTTCTCCTCCATCTCACAACTTGCTATCTTGCTCTCCCACTCTTTCATTTTACTTACATTTTCATTGTATATTTTTCCCCTCAAATTTTGCCATTTTTCTCATGATTTCATGCTTCTTATTGTACTGCATTTCATCATCTGACCTGTTCTCTTACCTCCTAATCTGCATTTTCAGCTTTCTTTATTCCTGAAGTATTTCTCTTCTTTTCTCAATGTTCCAAAAATGATGTTGCTCTTAGTCATCCTGTCCATTGTCAGATACTTATTTACCTTTGTGTTATTCACGCATTTAATCATACTAGTTTTGTCTCTCAAATGATACTTATTTATATTGCTACTCTTAACTGAATAATTTAACATTAACATCAGTTTTTTTCAGCTTGTAAAATTTAGCTTGCAATTTAAATAATATTTTTGTGAGTATTAAGCTAAATATGGTTTCAAATTATCAAGTGTAATAGTTTAACAATTTTTATGCTATCTTGTTTTTAAATTATAATATGCTTCCATTTTTATATAATTTCAAGCAAATATATTTACTTTCTCCTACTATGTAATAATCTACTACATCCAGATTAATACAACTGAGAATATGTTTCTCTCTGGCAAAGACAATCCACCTTGTTATAAAAACATGCCACCTCTAATAGCTGCTATTTTCTGGGAGCGTAATCTCTTTTTGAGGATTAAACAGCCAATGCTAAAATTCATTGGACATCAGGAAATAATGAAATCTGAACTTGGAAAAGAAGTAAAACATTATTTATTTATTTAGATTTGTTAATTTAAAAATGCTGTCTCTCTTTAAAATACAGTGTTTACTTTGCTTAGAAATCCATTATAGCAATAACAATAAATATTGTCTATAAGTTCATATCAGTTTGAGAGATAGCCAATTAATAAAAATCTGCCTGAAAGTTCTTGTAGGTCTAAGCATAAATTACCATGTATAAATTTCAAACATTCTAAGCATTGTAAACTTAAGTTATAGAATATTAGTATCCAGTCAGCTGGCTAAAATTTGGCTTGTTAAATGCCGGTTCTTTCATTTTTTCAGAAAAGAAAAAAGAAACTTACTTTTTTGGTCTTCAGAATACATTAATATTTTGAACATTAAACTACAGAGGAAATGAAAATTGCATGTGATATGTTATTAATCATGTCAATGCATTTAAAGGAAAATAGAATTTTTAACCTTTCAGATATCATACTTTACTGAGTTTACTGGCAATACTACTATTTCATAACATATGGTTTATTCGTAGTTGTAAGTTGCCACATATTACTTTGTATTGTTTTATTGATTCAGCATAAATTCTACTTTTCATAAGGTAGTCATTAAAAATTGATTCATTTAAATTACTTTTGATATATAAGTGAGCAAAATGGAATTGTTATACTTTGAATTCTTTTTGAATGAGATTAAATCACTTCAGATTTAAATGGAGAAAAGATTTTAAGATTTTAAAAACTCTGCAAACAAACTTGATCCTTAGACAATGCAAAGTCTATCATACCATTCCTTAAACCTTTTCACTATCTGTACTTTCACTTCCCCAGGCAGTGTATTTTTGTAGTCCAGCCATGCTTCATGCAGAAAAGTCAATTCTCACTCTCTTGCTTATCACTCCTTTTCACAACTTTCAGGATTACCCATTGTCATTGTTACTTCCCATTGTTCTGCTATATGAGAAATCTCCCAAGTGACAATCCTGTAAATATCTCTCAGTAGTATAAGTGTCTCGATTATATCACTCTTTTATCTTCTGTCCACCAGACTGCAGATTAATCATTAGATAAACCATCTCAGTTTATCTTATAACTAACATTGTACAGTTTTACATAATTTTTTGTTATATTTCTGTGTTTAGTTTCCATGGTTACTTCATTTTATTCGAACCCAAATGACTAGATTTGAGTACACTAATCTAGATGTGGTGTGATCAGGGTTTTAGTCAATGGAATCGCAACTTTTTTTTTTATCCCTGCAGATCAATGTGCCTCTCAGTATCGTGGAAATCCTATGTATTAATCATTAGCTATCTTTGTGATGTCCCCTAAACTTCACATCCATTCTCCTCCACTTGGATCGAAGGAGAATGGATGTAAGTTTAATGTGACAAAGTGTAAGGCTATGCATTTTGGGGGGTGAGAAGATTACAAGCTGTATACCACATTGGTGGAGTTGTACTTCAGGAAATTGATGAAGCCAGAGATTTGGGAGTGTTAGTGGATAGGGAATTAAAGTCTAGAGGACATATAACAAAAGCAGCTCATTGGATCCCTTGGTTACTGAAGAATACTTTGATGAACAGAGACAAGCAGGTTATTGTTCCTCTTTATTGAGTCTTGATAAGACGACATCTTGACTACTGTGCACATATCTGCGTCGAAGGATTTCTTGGTGATGAGGAAGAGGGGGAGAGGCAGAGGTGAGTGACCATGATGGTAACAGAACCTGTTCTATACCAGAACAGGTTGAAAATTTGTGAGTTACAGAAACTGGTTGATAGGTGGAAAAGAGGTGATAGGATTGAGATATACAAATTGCTGAGGGGTTTTTACAAGATTAATTCAGAGGAAATTTTTCAGAACAGGTGTGTTGGTGAGAGAACTAGGGGCCATCCGTGGAAACTGAGTAGTAAACTGAGTAGAGGGAGTAGTTAACAAGGGTGTTAGAACTAGGTTTTTTTGCTTGGCAAGTAGTGAATGAGCAGAATAGGTTGCCAGAGTGTGCTGTGGGTGCCATGACTGTGAATGAGTTCAAAGCAAAGTATGATAGAAACTGTGCAAATGTTGGATAGTTCTTGACATGATGTTTAGGTTTAGGGCCTTTCTCGATTAACCTAAGGACTCCTTTGTGTAGGACTCCTAATAATAAAATAATAATAACAATAATCATCATCAAATTCCTGATATGTACTCTCAAGGGGGTGTACAGAATATGACAGTACTACATGAAAATCTTACCCCATTACTAACGTCCTATCTACAATTTTCCTCCAAATCAATCTGTTACCAGTCAAGACTCAAACATTGTCAGATCTTATATCTCTATCTTCTAATGCACTTTTTACTGTATCAGTCCACCTATATCTTGGTCTTCCTCAGGGCCTTTTTCTGCCAACCTAGCAAAGAACACTTGTTTTGCTAATCTTTCCTCTCCCATTCTGTTTAAGTGACCATACCACCTGAGATTAGCTCTGCTAACTAACACATTCCTGGATGCTAACAATTTTAAATTCTTTCCTAATATCCTTTTTTTTTAATATGATATTCCCACTAATGCCATCTGTTCACTCCTCTAATCTTTCTCAGGACTCTCGTGTCTGTAGTCTCTAGTCTTTGGTCAAGTGTTTTATTGCTAACCCAGCTTCTCAGATCCATAAGTTAAAACTGGTTTGAACACCATCTTGTATACAGCTAATTTAGTGTTTTGACTAATTTCTCTTTTATTCCATATAAATTTATTCAGTTGACTTCTCACCATACCAGCTTTGCTGATTCTGTTGTCTATTTCCATATTTAATTTACCATCTTCATTAAAAATCGTGCCTAAGTAGCTGAAATGCTTTACTTGTTATATAGATTCTCCATTCATAATGCAGTTGATATTTTCAATGCTTCTACCTATTTTCATTATCTTTGTCTTGTTATTGCTAATTCTCATACCAAATCTATTACAACAGTTATTCAATTTAGTCAGGGATTCTTGCAGACTTGTAGCAGATTTAGAAGTATAACATCATCTGCATAGAGTAAAGAGCTAAGATTAACATCTCCAATTTTGATATCAGGTTTAATACACTTTTCTTCATAATGTGATCCATATAGATAATAAATAACCAGATTTAACATTAAACCATCTTCCTCTACTTCCTTCAATTCTAACTGCTGACTTACAACTCAAATAAAGACTAAGTATTGCTTGATATAATGTTCCATTGACACCATACAACTGTAACACTTTGAACAGCTTCTCTCTTGGCGCGCTGTCATACCGGATCTACAAAACTTAAATACAGATCTTTGTTATATCCCCATGATTTCTCAACTATTTGTCGTAATGTGAAAATTTGGTCCTGACAGCCTCTATTTGGCCTGAATTCAGAGGCTTCCTTTCCAGAATCCTTCTCAACTGTTTCTCAAGTATACTTGAATAAATCTTACCAGGAACACTCAGTAGGGAAATACCTCTGTAATTCTCATATTCAGTTTTATTTCCCTTTTTATATATATATATATGGTTACTATGAGCGCTCTACTCCAATCATATGGAATTTGTCCTTCTGTCAAGGCTTTCTGAGCTATGCAATGCAGCCACTGTAAGACTTTTATACCTCCATACTTGAACATTTCTGGTCAAATATCTACTCCCACTGCTTTTCCACATTTCAGACTTTTGATTGCTTTTTTTACTTCAAGTATGGATATTATTCCTGATTGCATCTCTGTTGATGTTTTTTTACCACTGTGTAATCATCACTGCTTGTTTAATTTAGCAATTTTTCAAAGTAATTACTCCGTACATCAAGGATATCTTTTTCACCAGTTTTCGTGTCACCTTTATCATCTCTAATTCCTTTTACAGCACTCTTTCCTCCATTTCTGAGCTTTCTCAACAGCCTCCAGAATATTTTCCCACCTTCTTGATATTTATTTTAATAATAATAATAATAATAATAATTATAATATCAGTTGCTTTAATATTTTTTTTGTTCTACGTGTTTATCAGAACTTTCCAGATCCCCACCCTATCCACCCTTGTACCAACAATTTTACTTACATCTTAGTTATTTACTTAGTATTTTACTTACATATATGATCATGCTCTCATATCTTGTCTGTAATATAGGCACTTTTAGCAGTTGTAAATAAAAGGATTTCATATAAAGACAAGATAAACATTAATTATTTTATTAAGATTTGTGAAATTGCTTTGCTTTTGCTAAGCTTGTAATGTTTGGAGTTAAATCAGTTACAAAAAGCATCAAACAGTTTTTCAAATTTGAATCAGTCAGTCACGACCGTAGTTTGTTCTTAATAATTTTCATTGATGCAAATGCTTGTTCACATCTGTATGTAGTTCCAAAATGACAGATATAACTCTGAGCAAATTTTCTCAGTTCTCGAAAATGTTCACAGTGCAACGATCGCCAGAAATGAATTATATCAGAAGCATCTGGGAGTGATGGAAGTTCATTAAATTTCATTTTCAATAAAGAATTGGTTTTGAGATCAATAAGTTCCATTTGCATGTCACTAGGCATCGTCAAGATTTTTTGTTTAGTAAGTGAAAAGGGATTTATAAATGCAAGTATGCAGTCTTCTTCTTTGGCAAAATCATTAAAATGACTGTTAAAGGACTCTTGCAATAATATGAGTTTCTCAGTATATTCTGTCAAGTTGCCATTATCTTCAACAGATTCACTATGTTCTTTTAAATGTGGAAATTGACTTAAATTCCCGTTTTCTAACTGGGAGATGAACAGTTTTAATCTCATTTTGAATGCACTGATGTCATTTACTAAGCTAGGAAACAATTTGTTCTTGCCCTGCAGTTAAAAATTTAGATCATTGAGGTGGCTGGTAACATCAACTAAAAATGCTAAATCAAATCACACAACAGGGCTTTTTCCTCATGCAGCTCATCCTTCTCTTCCAGAAAATTACAAACACTTTCTTTCAGCTTCCAAAATCTACTCAGCACTTGTCCTTTAGAAAGCCAGCGCACCTCACAATGAAGGATGAGATCACCATATTCCATATCTAGCAGTTCACAATATTCTCTGAATTCTCTTCTGTTTAACCCTCTTGCTCTAATTTTATTCTCACACTTAAAAACTGGTATCATAACATGCTTCGAATTTAGAGTTTTTCCACACAGAGATTCTTCATGTATAATACAGTGATACTTTAGTAGAGATTGACCTAAAAACCTTTCAAGTAAAGTTGCAGTCCCAGAAACTCTACCTACCATTGACGATGCTCCATCAGTGCAAACACTGATGAGCTTACTAGAATCTAGTTATTGATTTTCTAGACATGACTTTACTTTGTCAAATATGTCTGACCCTCTGGTTTTTCCATGAAGTGACTCAAGACCAATATGTTCTTCAAAGATGTTAAAATTACCATCAATTCCTCTTATAAAAATGCTTAATTGGGCTACATCACATATGTCAGCGGATTCGTCCAAGGCTAAAGAAAAGAAAGAACAAGCATGAACATGGTCTTTCAATTGCTCAGTAACATCATGGGAAAGTTCATCGATGCATCTTGTAATTGTTTGCTTGGACAGAGCAATTTGGTTTTCTTTTCTTTCAACATTCTTATCACCAAGGCATTTTGCAAATTTTTCGAGACAGGGCTTAACAACTTTCTCTCCATCAGAGAAAGGCTTGTGTTTTTTAGCCAACAGAAAGGCAATTTCATAAGATGCCTCCACATTGCCACACTTTTAGCACTGCCAGCATTGCCACACTTTAATGAGGAAGGACATAGGCATCTGGAGAGATTACTGTTCTGAACAAGTCAGTGTGTCCCAGGGAGGATGGTAGCAGGGGTGGCCTCTTGTGGGAATGAGTACTTGGGAAAAGGGGAGACGACATTAGCTAACACTCAGCCAAGTGGAGTCTAGAGGGGATAATGCTGGTTATAGAAACAACGGCATTTATATGCTTTATACTAATGCCAGGAGTATCCAGAAAAAGAGAGAGGAATTGGTGGCGCAGATAGCATCAGCCTGGCCAAAAATTATTGGGATCACTGAGACGTGGTTGACAGAAGAGGATATAATAACAGGAATAGAAGTCACTGGGTACAGCATTTTTCAGCAGCATAGGAAGGGAAAGCGTGGTGGTGGAGTACTGCTTATGATAAGTGACGACCTATGTCCTCTATGAGTGGAGGCTTTGAAAGGAAGTGAGACAAATGTTTTTGAGAGCATATGGTGTGAGGTAGAGGTGGGCAAGACAGGATATTTAGTGATTGTAATGGGAGATTTTAACTACAATAGTATAAATTGGGGAGAGGAAGATGCATGTAGCAATAAGGGAATGGAATTTCTGGAATTCTTCAGGGACAAATGTCTTAGGCAACATGTAATAGAGGGAACAAGAGGTTCAAGAGTTTTGGATTTGGTTATAGCATCAGAAGAGTTGATAATAACTGAGACGACATCTCTCCCACCAATTGCAGAGAGTGACCATATGGTTTTGACTTGGAAAATGAATAGAAATGCAGGAGTATCAAAGAGATGGGAACGTACATGGAATTATAAGGCAGGTGATTATAATAGTCTAAGACATCAACTTGGGGAAGTTTCATGGAGGGAGGAATTGGAAGGCTGGGATATCATTGGTGCATGGGAAATTGTGAAAGCATATTTGTTAGCAGCAATGGTAAGTTGTATACCACAAGTGAAGAAGAGGACACGATTTGGAGTAAAGTGGATGACAAACAATATTAAACAGGAATTGCATGCGAAAAAGAGGTTATGGAAGAGATATAAGGAGACAGGTGAAGAGAAGATGCATGAAGTATAAGACACATGCCAGAAGAGTGACTAGTATGGTAAGGAAGACAAAACTGGAATATGAGAGGAGATTGGCCCTAAGATCAAAAGAAAATCCTAGGGAATTTTTTAGATATGTGGCCAGTAGGAGGAGAAATGACTGTGGAAGAATGATATTGTGGGATAAAAATGGGAATAGAATGACTGATGCAGCAGATATAGTAGAATTGTTCAATGAACACTTTATTGGAGTATTTCATCCTGGAGGAGTCAGTTTTAATGCTAGAGGGATTGGGCAGGTTCGAGGTTCAGAGGTACAGGAGGAGAGTGTGTTTCAAATACTGAGTACTCTGGATGTCAGTAAAGCTGTGAGACTGGATGGTATTTCACCACGAATTTTGAGAGAATGTGCTAGGGAACTGACAGTGCCTTTGACCTGGCTTTTCAATGAAAGTCTGGCTGCAGGAAAGGTGCCCATGGAGCGGTAGCAGTCTGGAAGTGTCTAATTATAGGCCAGTTTGTGTGTCATCAGTAGTTGTTAAGATCTTGGAGAAAGTAGTGAAGGACCATATACAGCATTGGGCAGATGAGGGTAATGTTATCTGTGAGAGTCAACATGGATTTGTGAAGTGGCGCATTTTAGTAATATGCTAGTCTTTTATGATAAAGTTACAAGAGCATTAGATGAGGGAAAGGCATATACTGCCATTTTCTTAGACTTAGTGAAGGCATTTGACAGGGTGCCACATAATAAGCTGATATTTAAGTTGTAGCACATGGGTCTGGATGTCAGATTGGTCAACTGGATTCAGGATTTGCTGTCCCATAGGTATCAGAGAGTTGTGTATGGTGGGGAAGTTTGAAGGAAGAAGAGGGTTACAAGTGGGGTCTGACAGGGCTCAGTTCTGAGACCTATATTGTTTAACCTTTATATCTATGACATTGCCAGTGGATTGCAAGGGGATATTCAGTTGTTTGCAGATGATGCAAAGCTGGGAAGGATTATTAGTAATAGTGCAGATGCGGCAGCCTTGCAAGAGGATTTGAATAAGCTAAATAGATGGGCAAATGAATGGGGGGTGTCGGTTTAATGCAGCAAAATGTAAAGTCTTGAGGTTTGGGAAACATCGATGGGATACTGCATACCATATGGGAAGAGTTATACTGGAGGAAGTAGGGAAGACAAGAGATCTGTGGTTGATGATTGATAGAAACCTGAAATTTAGGGGACATATTGCAATGGTGGTGAAGGTAACACAGAGGATTGCTGCAATAATGAGAAGGACACTGACCTGCAGAGATAAAACAGTCATCATTCCGTTGTATAAGACCCTGATCAGGCCACACTTAGACTATTGCTCTCAGATTTGGTCCCCATGATTTGAAGGGGATAAATTGACTGTGGAAAGGGTACAAAGACAGATAACAAAGTTGGTTTCAGGACTGTACAATGATTGTTATGAGGATCGGCTGAGGGAATGTGAACTGCAGAGTTTGGTGGATAGAAGAAAGAGAGGTGATATGATTGAGACTTTTAAAGTGTTGAGAGGTGGTTACAGGGTTGACACTGGGGCGTTCTTTCGCTTGGTTGAACAGCGGGAAGGAGTGATGACAAGATGGGGATCATTCCTGGAAGTTACGAAAGGAAACTGTGAGCAAGAGGGTGAGGAGTGGTTTCTTTGCATGGAGGGTGGTTGAACCATGGAATGCTTTGCCTGATGGAGTGGTGAGAGTGAGAACAGTCAATGAGTTTAAGGAGTGGAATGATAGACCTTGTGTTTCTTATGGGGGATTGCCCCTCGATGAGTCTTGATAGACTTTGTGTTTCTTAGGAAGGACCTCCCACGATGAGTCTTTTTGACTCCATGATTCCTGAATAATAATAATAATAATAATAATAATAATAATAATAATAACTTTCATAACTTCGTTTCACAAACATATTTTGTCTTGTTTTTTTTTTTTTATATTTCTTCCTTTTTCATAACCACATATTCTTTCCGCAACTCAGACCCAGGAACTAACTTCAGTTTTTCTTCTAATTGAGCTTGGTGTTTTCTATAGTGTCTGTTAAGATCATGTGTTCTATTATCTGAGAGAGTGCTTTCACATACAATGCACAAGGTTTTTCCTGAAGGACCTGCAATAAATAAGAACTCATTTTCCCACAGTTCATGGTGCTTGCTATCATCTTCTGCTTTTCTTCTGCTCATTTATTTTGCAAATTAATGGGTAACTGACTGTAAAAAAAAAAATATTTCAAAAAAGTAAAGCTTATTATTAAATAATTTATTTAAATCATTTTATCGTTTTAAACATTATGAACATTCAAAAACAGTTCTACAAGTTTAAGATTCCTGTTTTCATGAAGGCCTAATACAGTTCTCTAAGTTTAAAAATCACATATATATATATATATATATATATTTTCATAGAGAGTTTTCGTCTCTCTCTCTTAATATATTATGTCCAATGAAATACGAGATCGTTTCCTGCCATAAAACAGTCGATCAGCTGACAATCACACACATAACCCAAACATCCTCATTACGAAAGCTTTATTGATGATCAGTTAAATTTTAGGAATAAACCTACTATACATAAATAAAAAGGAAAGATATTGTATAAAGAAAACATAAAAACACATACATACAAATACACCGAATAATTGCAGGTTTCAGTAATCAGCAGATTAGTGGAGCGGGCAAGAACTTGACATATGCCTTCATAATAAAAAAATTTATTTTTAAATTTACAGAACTATATTATTAAGCCTTCATGAAAACAGAAATCTTATCTTAAACTTAAAGAACTGTTAATAAAAACATATAAGTTTGAAAATACAGAATTGTTCACTGACATCGAATCAGAAGTTCATCAAACGTTATGACACGAGAGTCAGCTGTAAACTGATTCAGTAACTGGTGACGCATGTCAGTATTTGTTTGTGCCTGTTGCTTCAAGATCAAACAAGTATAATAAGTGCACACTCTAGAATTCAGTGGTAGGATAATTGGGCATTTATATATATATATAAATAGTATACAAAATTTTTTAAAATTTTTCTCTGGAGTTCAGTGTGCCACTTCTGATCATGCAGTGTGCCACTTTTGGCACATGCACCATAGGTTGGCCACCCCTGATCTAGAGCCAATGTAGCTCATTCAGTATAGACGAAGCCCTTTGGTTGGAAAGACCTGGGTTCGATTCCCGTCCTTGATGTGAGAAACCTTTATCTGGCCTCTTTTGACTAAAGGTGGTCTTTAGTCAAAAGGTTTTTTTCACCTGGAAACTCATGTTTTTCATCCTTCAGAACAGGCAAACTGGCTCTGTGAACACACACAGATTACAGTCATAAAATACTTGCCTTTAGGGGATGCAGCAGGAGTGATGAGCCAGCTGCATTAATTCGTCATAAACTCCTCAATAGGGGACTCAACTTGTTGTAAGGGATGGAGGAGAGGGGAAGGAAGGAATTCTTCATCTATCATCAGCAATACCCACCTCCTGTCCTGTTCGCTCTAAAAATGCAATATCATTTACATTCTATCCCTGTAAGTATATAATTTAGTGTCAACCAAGTTAGCCAGTAAATGACAAAAAGTTATTTTTTGATTGTAGTTTACAATTTTTGCTGATTTGTGAGTTCCAACTTTTTTTTTTAAATATTATTACACCTTCAATTTTTCTCAATGTTTTAATTTGAGAGTTTCAATGATTTGTCTAATTTTGTAGTTGCTGCATATGTTAATACACTGGTCTGATTACTCCTATATAGATTCTATTTTTATTTTTTTGCTTATATTCTTATTCTTCCAAATGAAGCTGTTGAGATAACAACCAGATATTCTACTAGCTTTATTGCTTGCTCTTGTACTTCATTTCATGTGATGTCAGAATTGTTTATTTCTATTCCTAAATGTTTTATCGTACTTGTTCAGTTATTTTCCCATTAATTTCTAATGTGCATCTCATGGATTCCTTGGCAACTGTCATTGTTTTAGCTTTTTTTTCTGTTGATATATTCATATTTTTCTTTTCTGCTGCATTACTGAATGTATTTAGTAATATATCTTCAATTTCTGCTAGCATGATTAAATCATCAGCATATCAAATTATTCTTAATTTTTCATTTTTAATGTGTATTCTGCATTTTTCTATTTTGTTTACCTCTTTATTTCATTCATCAATAAATTAAATAAAGTGGCACTTTATGAATCTCCTTGTCTAATTCTTTTTTTTATTTTAATTTCTGTGGTCTGTTCTTGTTCTGTATTTTGTATAGAACTATTTTTAGTATATATATGTATTAGTTCCAAAATTTCTTTTGGTATTTTTCTTATTTTTAATGGTTATTATGTCATTTAACTTATTCTATAAAATGCTTTTGGTAAATCAATAAAGTATTTAAACAACAAATTATACGATAACCACAGTGATTAATTTTAATGAAATGAAAGCACAGATATATGTGATTGCCTTTAGAAATACTAGTGGTGGTGGTCGGCAGTAGATGGCATTGATGTAGTTGCGGTCAGCTGGTGGATTGAGTGGCAAAGACATAGGTGTAGAGCAGGTGCCATCCCTTGATGAGTCCTTGGACTCCCTGGAGGTGGCTAATAATAATAATAATAATATTTTGTACTGAAAATAACAGTACATCATCATCATCATCATCATCTGTGTGAAGAAACAAGCAAATCAAAGAAACGGGAATACAAGGTACATGCAATCCATGGTTTACCAATTAAAAACTGTTGCTGCATGCTAGAAATTAATATTAATTAATAATATTATTAAAAACTAATTTTGATTTTTAAATAATATGAAAATCTCCCAAACATTTGGGAGAGAGAGACAATCATTCCAATTCAGATTTGGCCAATGTAAAAAGACTTCAAAGACTTTCTTTGAAAAGGTGTTCATATTTAAAACTGCTGTGGAGAAGACAAGCTTCATCC
Organism: Typopeltis vanoorti; assembly: GCF_054136105.1. Classification (NCBI taxonomy): domain Eukaryota; kingdom Metazoa; phylum Arthropoda; class Arachnida; order Uropygi; family Thelyphonidae; genus Typopeltis; species Typopeltis vanoorti. The sequence goes on along the minus strand of NC_143564.1, from coordinate 25,892,437 downwards.
TACTGGATACTGTATTTAATGTCAATACTATGTTGTACTAGACCACTTTTGAGGTTTCATGTATTCAATATAATATTGATGTTCATTAATTCTTTTTTCCACAGAATGGCCTGTCTGCCCAAAGTATGTCTTTTTCCATGGTGAATTGAATGTGTGGATGAAGGCTATTGATCCATTGTAGGAAAGTGGTAAGTTCATTTTCAGAATGAGGCCAAACAGCAAAAACATCATCAACATAACAAAACCAATGAGAAGATTGGGGATGAGAACAAGGTAACTTCAAGATCGTTCAAAAAATAGTTTGCCTAAGGTTGAGACAGAGAGCTACCCATTCAACTTGTTTATAGATCTTGTTTTTCCAGCTGAAATTTGTATTTGTATTTGAATATCCTTGATTTTCTCAAGAAAATTATGGAATTCTTGATGAATGATTTGGATTGTCTGCTATGTGCAGTTAATAAATGTGACAGAAATTTAGCAATTCTATAGGTGGAAGAGTCAATACAATTTAGGATAGGTCTTACTGGATAACCTTCTTTATGAATTTTTGGGAACCCATATGAATGAGGAGTTCTTCCAAAATGAGTGCCCAACTTGTTCAGAGTATTTTCATTCCAACTAACAATTTCATCAAGCAGCTTATTTAATTGTTTAATTTGTGTTCTTGTAGGGTTATAACCAGTGGTGAGCTATGAAAATATTAACAAAGGGCTCGCATCGTCGAGAAAAAAAAAAGAAAAAAAAACCAACTTAGCCCTTATAATACTTATATTGCGACTTTGTAGAGCTTCTGACAGATATGCTAATTCCTGTAGGATATCAATCATTAATGCTAGATCTTTTAAAAATTCCAAATTGACAAGTCATTTTATAAAGGCCTTATATTTATCATTCGATGCAAAATGCTTGCATAAAGCTGGGTAATTTCTCCACAGAGCAAGAGCTGTTCGTAAACTGCAAGCTCCCCCTCATGGTCCAGACACACGGCCGATCTTTAAAATTTTGTTACCAAGGTCTATTGCAATCGTATTTAATTCTTGTTGATTTATTGGTGATTGATGATAAAAAGCATATAATTTATCTATAAATATTTCAAAATGATTTTTTTCTTTAATGTTTTTTATCAAATCGTCTAATGCTAAGTGTAAATGATGAGTGCAATGCCAGATCACAACATTGGGAAATTTTTGTAGAAGTTTGATTGCAACACCTGATTTGTTTCCTAACATTACAATAGCTCCATCAGAACAAAATGCAATGAAATGATTTTTTATATAGTTATCAGAAAATCCATATGAATTTAAAGTAGCAATTATAGTAGCATGTATACATTCCATGGTGGTATTTTCTAGTTCTACAAGTTCTACGAATGAATTGAAAGGTGATAAATTTTTTATGAGAGAGGACTTGAAAGTATTGTTAAAGATAGCGAAAGAAAAGAGTGACAGAGTTAGAATGGTGAGTCTGTTACCGCGGTATGACAGAGAGGAGTTTAGAAGGAGGGCCATAATCGCAAATGACATTATGCGCAGGTTATGCGGACGGTGTGGTGTGGAATTCGTGGACGTGTGGAATGAGTTTGATGGGCGAAAGGACTTATACAAGATGAATGGCCTGCATTTGAATGGACTTGGTGTGCAGAGACTGGAAAAAGTGTTGCTGAATGAAGTGAAAATGGATGTGCAGAACCAGGGAAACTAGAACTACCAAGGAGGGGGGGGGAAGTGGATATCCAGACATCAGTGAGACAGTTGAGTGTAAAAATGTATATAATGTACCTGAGCCAGCAATAAGGACAAAAAATGGGAATGGGATATTTAGAATAACGCATCAAGATAGGGGTGGGACAAAGGGAACACTGCAATTCATGTATACTAATGCCAGGAGTATTAGGAACAAGAAGGAAGAATTTTTGGCCTTGATTGGCTCTTCCTGGCCACAAGTTATTGGCATTAGTGAAACATGGCTGACAGAAGATGATATAGTTAGTGGGATAGAATGTGTAGGTTATAGTATGTTTAGGAGGGACAGAGAGAATAAAATTGGGGGAGGGGTGTTATTGATGATAGCTGATGAACTGCAGCCAAGGAGAATTGAAGTATTGCAGGATAGTGAAAGGAGCTCATTTGAGGCTATTTGGTGTGAGATTGACACTGGCAGAATAAAATATACAGTTGGGTGCTGCTATAGACCAGTTGATGGAATAGATGGTGGAGATGGTATGCATAAACAAATTGATGAAATGAGTGGAAGGAGGTTAATTATTATGGGGGATTTCAACTATGATAACATTGATTGGAAGGAGGAGAGGACACATGTGAGGAAGGAAATGGATTTTATTCAATTATTAAGGGATAACTATCTGAAACAGCATGTAATTGAAAATACTAGGGGTGTGAGAGTGCTTGACCTGGTAATAGTATCTGAGAATTTGACTGTAATGAATATGACCATGTTGCCACCTATTGGTGAGAGTGATCATAAGGTCTTGACCTGGGAGGTGGCTAAAGGTGTGAAATTTGTGATTAAGACAGGGTATATGTGGAATTACTGTGCTGGCAAGTATGACAAGCTTAGGAGATTGCTTGGATTAGTGCCATGGCATGTACAACTGCAAGGGCTGGACGTCGATAGAGCATGGGAAGTGATCAAAGAGCATTTACAGGAGGTTATGGCTGATTGTATACCTAAGGTCTGAATAGTGAAACAAGGAGGGGTTAAATGGATGAATAACACCATTAAGCTTGAGCTGCAAAAAAAGAAACAACTATGGAGGGAATTTAAAGAAAGGGGTGACCTGCAGGCACACGAACGGTATAAAGTACAGGCCAGAAGGGTAACGAGTGTGGTAAAAACAGCAAAAGCCGATTATGAAAGGAAACTAGCTATGCAAGTAAAAGAGAATTCCAAACAGTTCTTTCAATATGCTGCAAGCAAGAAAAAAACTGTACATGGCAAAATGATTTTAAGGAATGACGATGGTAAAGAGTTCACTGAACCAGTCGATATAGTGGAGTTACTGAGTGCGCACTTTGCAAAAGTATATCATCCAGGTGGTGACGTTGAAAAAATGAAGGAACCATTAGTTTATATGGGAATTGTGATGAATGAAGTGGAGGTGAATAGTCTATTACAGAACCTTAATGTGAATACATCTGTGGGATTGGATGGTATACCGGCACGGGTCTTGCATGAAGCGGCTAATGAATTATCAGTTCCCTTGACCATGTTGTTTAATCTGAGTCTCGGGTCTGGCTTAGTCCCAAAGGCGTGGAAAGAGGGGAAAATAGTTTCACTGCATAAAGGAGGATCCAAGACTATGGTTGCAATTTACCGACCGATCAGCATATCAGGAGTCGTTGTCAAGGTCTTGGAGAAAGTAGTCAAGGGAAAAATACAGGAATGGATTGATGAAAATGAGATACTGTACAGAGGACAGCATGGCTTTGTGAAGGGTAGATCATGCCTCAGTAACTTGCTCAGGTTTTATAACAAGGTGACGGCTGAACTGGATAAGGGAAATGGGTTTACAGTGATACTGCTGGACCTGGCAAAGGCATTTGACAGGATACCACATGGAATTCTAATCCGTAAACTACAACATATGGGAATGGATATAGGGTTGGTGAGATGGATAGCTGGGTGGTTGATGGAGAGATATCAAAGAGTAGTTTATTCAGGAGTAGAGTCCAAAAAACGGCCTGTGACTAGTGGTGTGCCACAGGGTTCTGTTCTTGGACCACTGCTGTTTAATCTGTTCATTAATGATATGGGGAAGGGTCTAAGTGGGACAGTTCATTTGTTCGCTGATGATGCAAAGTTGGGTAGGGCGATAGTGAATGCAGAAGATGTCAAAGTCTTGCAAGATGACTTAGATAGATTGGAGTTCTGGAGTAAGGAGAATGGATGTCAATTTAATGTGACAAAATGTAAGGTTATGCATTTCTGAGTGAAAAGATTAGCAGCAGTATACCACATTGGTGGAACTGTACTCCAAGAGATTGATGAGGCCAGGAACTTTGGAGTGTTGGTGGATAGGGAGATGAAGTTTAGGGGCACATTGCGAAAGTAGCTAAATCAGCTCATCAACTCACTTGGTTGTTGAAAAATACCTTGACGAGCAGAGAAAAACAAGTTATTGTACCTCTGTACCGAGCCCTGATAAGACCTCATCTCGACTACTGTGCCCAGATTTGGTCACCTCGGTTCCTTCTTGATGGGGAGGAGGTTGAGAGGATCCAGAGGCGAGTGACTAAGATGATAACAGGTCTATGGAATGAACCATATGAGAACAGGTTGAAGATTTGTGGGTTGCAGAAACTAGTTGATAGGCGAAAGAGGGGAGATATGATTGAGACATTCAAATTGCTAAAAGGATTCTATAGGATTAATTCAGATGATATTTTTGAGATCAGGACTGGTGGTGGGAGAACTAGGGGACACCCATGGAAGCTGGGCAAGAGCATGGTTAACAGGGGTGTTAGAGCTGGGTTCTTTACTTTTAGAGTGGTAAATGAGTGGAATAAGCTGCCATAGTCTGTTGTGGGTGCTATGACAGTGAGCGAGTTCAAGGCAAGGTATGATAGATACTGTGAGAATGTTGAACAGCTGTGTGAACATGATGTTTAGGGCCTCCCTCGATGAGTCTAAGGACTCCTGGAGTAGCCCGTAGTAATAATAATAATAATAATAATTATTATTAAACAAGAAGAACAAGTGGCTTGCAAATTTGAGAAAAAATTAATAAAGGGCTCGCACGAGCCCCTTATAGCTCACCACTGGTTATAACTTATTTCCTGATAGATGGAGATATCCTGTAAAAGGCAGTCTATCTTCCTCTCATAGTCGGCTTTATCTGTTACCACTACAGCTTTTCCTTTATCTACTTTTGAAATAGATATATTGTTCTCTTGTCTTAATGAAAACAGCACACAGGTTTTAGCACTAAATAAATTACATGGAGGTATGCTTTTAAACAGTAAAGCAGCAACTTCAAAGCGTAGTTTATTAGCATCCTCTCTTGAACATCCCAACAGATTGCATTCGATGTTTATCAAAAAATCAAGATACGGGATGTGTTTAGGTACTAAAGCAAAATCATGGCGTTTAGCCATTATGATAGTATCAGCATCAGACAACGGGCATCCAGAAATATTCACAACCCATTCGGTAGGAGTGTTGTCAGAAGTAATTTTTGCTACAGCATATTACGGATAATCCCATATGTTTCAGTTTAGTACCAACTTGTTATAGGGAAATCTATCAAAAGCCTTTGAAAATCCAAGTACCACTGTATATGCATCTCTCTCTCTCTTATACAGTGAATTTGTCACCTTGAAGTGCATAAGCATGTTGCTGAACATGATGGTCACTATGGGTTAATAAACCCATGCTGACCATCATAAAGAATACTGCTGTTATCATCCCATTTCTGGATTGTAGCCCTCACCAACCTGTCTAATACTTTAACAACAGATGCACAGCTTGGCTTATAATTTATAGACTCAGTCTCTTCCTCCTTTGTAAAGTGGAACAATTTTTGTCACTTTACACTCTCTACACTAAACAGATGTGCTATAGGTGCTGATAATTTTCTGAAGCATTCCTTCCAGACATATAGTGATAAGTTGTTAAGCCTTACAGCTTTATTAGCATTGTTTATTAATTCCTAATATACCTCCTAATCAGTACACACTATCAGTTCTTCCTCCACTACATCCTCTACTATTCAGCTATATGTGGTGTTGCCTTCACAAGGATGAACTACTCTGATAAACTTCTCATCTCATTGTCATTAGCTAATATCATTCTCTTGTAGTCATTCGATCTTCTTCTTGCCACATATCAAAACTCACTAGGATTTTTCTTGGCTTGATTAGCTAATCTAGCCAAGAAAAACTGCAATGACCTTCTTGGCTTGTTCTTTGTAGTCACCTTCTTGGCCTGCACTCTGTAATCTTCATGCAGCTGATTATTTTCAGAATTTATCTTGTGTTGCATCCACAACACCTTTCTCTTCCAGATTTCCTGTTTAATCCCTTTATTCATTCATTTAACTCCTACATTATTTAGCCTTTTCACCTCTAGAATACACTCAGATATTGCTGCTGTCAAATAGTGCTTGATCAATGACCAAACAGCACTTGACTCCTTTTAATTCAACTCCTCTTTCCATGCCATAGATCTCAGTTGTCTCCTAAGCTGTTAATATTCAATTAGCTTTCCATACAGCAGTTGTGACTCTTTTTGCATCCTGCCTATAATTTTCATAACAGACATCATCCTTATAAACACAGTATTCCTTCCTGTAGTTCCACATACGAGGGTGGTCTGAAAAGTTCTCGGCCTCGACCATACATGGCAACACTATTGGCAAGATTTATTTTTTTTCTAAGTTGATACATCTGTCATAAGCATCCATGTGAAATTGCGAGTCATTCTATCAAGTAGTGTTTTTAATACGGCTGTCTGAAGCAAAAGTGTTGTCTGTATCCCTTGAAATGGATAAAATTGAGTATTATGCAGTTATAAAATTCTTTGAAATTTTATTAAAAATTTAATTTCATTAAAAGAAGGTTTAATGCGAAAAGAAATTTATTCAAAGTTCATAAAAGTTTATGGATGCTCTTCTCCTTCGTTTTTGACAATTAAGAAATGGGCTGCCGAGTATAAATATGGCCACAGCCTTGAAGATGATCCACATGAAGAATGTCCAAAAAAGTGTAACAACACCAGAAATCATTGATCAAGTGTATGATATGGTATTGGATTACCGATGAGTCAAAGTGTGTGAAGTTTCTGAGACTATAGGCATTTCAAAAGAATGTGTAGGATATATTTTGCATGAAGAATTGCAAATGAAAAAGTTTTGCACAAGATGGGTGCCATGCTTTCTCACAGCAGATCAAAAACGCACTTGCATGAAAATCTCTTAACTGTGCTTGCAGCATTTTAACAAGAATAAACTGATTTTGTGCATCGATTTATTACTATGGATGAAACTTGGATTCACCATTACACACCAGAATCTAAACAGCAGTCAAAACAGTGGACAGAAGATAGTGTTCAGTGCCAAAGAAGACAAAGTCGGTTCCATCAGCAGGAAAGGTCATGGCATCGGTATTTTGGGATGCTAAAGGCATTTTGTTTATTAATTATCTGGAAAGGGTAAAACAATAACTGGGGAATATTATTCTGATCTTTTAACCAGACTAAATGAAAAAAAATTGTTAGAAAAGACCTGGTTTCTGGAAGGCAAATGATTCAATGCAGAATGCGAACCCTACCCAATTTTTCCAAAATTGGGTAGGGCTCACATTCAGAAATGGGTTGACAGATAATCTCTACTTTGCAATGAACAGCATGGGTTTGCTAAGGGAAGGTCATGTTTTAGTAAATTTCTCACATCCAAATAATGTTACTGTTGAGTTAGACAAGGGGAATGGATACACCATGATACTTTTGGATTTTGCAAAGGTTTTTGACAGAATATAGCATGGAAGACTGTTGCATTGATTTGAGAATATGGGTTTGGATTATAAACTATTAGTATGAATAAGAGGATGGTTGACTGACATGTATCAAAAAGTGGTATATGAGAGATGTGAGTCTGCAAGATTTCAGGTAATCAGTAGTTTACCACAATGATCATTCTTATTTTCATTGCTATTCAACCTATACCTTAATGACATTGGGAAGGATTTGACAGGCAACATATCTTCATCATCATCAGCAGCAAATAGCTGATGATGATGATGGTGGTGATGGGAAAATGGATGTCAGTTCAGTGGCAGAAAATCGAAAGGCATGAAATTTGAGGGGATTAGATATCCACTTTCATATTATATTGGTGGGATTATGCTAGAAGAAACTGATCAGTCTATGGGTCTTGGCGTCTTAATAGATAGGAATTTGAAGTTCAGAGGTCATGTAGCACAGATTCCAAATACAACTCAAAAGATAATTGCAATGCTGAAACGAACTTTCACATGTAAATATGAGGATGTCATTTTGTCTCTTTACAGGGGCCTTCATAAGACTTCAAGGAATATTATGCATAGGTCTGGTTTCCTGGTTTTCATTGTAATTCTGATACATTGGAGAGAGTGCACAGGAGAATGTTAAAAATGATATCAAGATGGTGGAATACTGATTATGAAGACAGTTGTTGGAAGATTTTCCACTTGGTTATACTATAAATTAAAGATACCAAGAAATTATATACTTGATTTAATCCTTTATCCAAGTGTAAGTAAACAAAGTTTGCTCCTGAAGTATTTTTTTTCTTGACTTGGGCAACTCATATATAGAAGCTAATGACTTCACATAACTTGCCGGTTTCAACCTTTATTGAGGTCTCATTATTAGAAAAATAAGTGGAAAAACTTCCAACAGCTATCTCTAATCGAGTGTATTTTAATGATAAGGTATGACACCTTTTGGCTACTCGTATATGAAAATATGACTTCTGCATTACTTCAATCTTCGAATCGCTTGTGGGTGGCTCCCACTGATGAGACCTCAATAAAGGTCGAAACCAGTCTGGGCAGTGACCCTTCCCATAATATATAGCATTATACATGTCTACAAAGATATGTGCTTTGCATTATGGGATACTAAGGCAAGTGATGTGAAGTCAGTAGCTTCTATATCTATATACATGTTATTAAATGTTCTATATACATGTACAATATTAAACAGGAATTGCATGCGAAAAAGAGGCTATGGAAGAGATATAAGGAGACAGGTGAAGAGAAGATGCATGAAGAATATAAGACACAGGCCAGAAGAGTGACTAGTGTGGTAAGGAAAGCGAAACTGGAATATGAGAGGAGATTGGCCCTAAGATCCAAAGAAAATTCTAGGGAATTTTTTAGCTATGTGGCCAGTAGGAAGAGAAATGACTGTGGAAGAATGATATTGTGGGATAAAAATGGGAATAGAGTGACTGATACAGAGGACATAGTGGAATTGTTCAATGAACACTTTATTGGAGTATTTCATCGTAGAGGAGTCGATTTTAATGCTAGAGGGATTGGGCAGGTTCGAGGTTTAGAGGTACAGGAGGAGAGTGTGTTTCAGATACTGAGTACTCTGGATGTCAGTAATGCTTTGGGACTGGAGGGTATTTCACCATGAGTTTTGAGAGAATGTGCTATGGAACTGACAGTGCCTTTAACCTGGCTTTTCAATGAAAGTCTGGCTTCGGCAAAGGTGCCAGGGAATGGAAGGAAGTAAGATAGTGCCATTGCATAAGGGTGGTAACAGACTGGAAGTGTCTAATTATAGGCCAGTCTGTGTGTCATCAGAAGTTGTTAAGATCTTGGAGAAAGTAGTGAAGGACCGTATACAGCATTGGGTAGATGAGGGTAATGTTATCTGTGAGAGTCAACATGGATTTGTGAAGGGGTGCTCTTGTTTTAGCAATATGCTAATCTTTTATGATAAAGTTACAAGAGCATTAGATGAGGGAAAGGCATATACTGCCATTTTCTTAGACTTAGCGAAGGCATTTGACAGAGTGCCACATGATAAGCTGATATTTAAGTTGCAGCACATGGGTCTGGATGTCATATTGGTCAACTGAATTCAGGATTGGCTGTCTGATAGGTATCAGAGAGTTGTGTATGGTGGGGAAGTTTGAAGGAAGCAGAGGGTTACAAGTGGGGTCCCACAGGGCTCAGTTCTGGGACCTATATTGTTTAACCTTTATATCAATGACATTGCCAGTGGATTGCAAGGGGATATTCAGTTGTTTGTGGATGATGCAAAGCTGGGAAGGATTATTAGTAATAGTGCAGATGTGGTAGCCCTGCAAGAGGATTTGAATAAGCTAGATAGATGAGCAAATGAATGGGGGTATCAGTTTAATGCAGCAAAATGTAAGGTCTTGAGGTTTGGGAAACATCGATGGGATGCTGCATACTCTATGGGAGTAGTTATACTGGAGGAAGTAGGGGAGACAAGAGATCTGGGTTGTTGATTGATAGAAACCTGAAGTTTAGGGGACATATTGCAAAGGTGGTGAAGGTAACACAGAGGATCACTGCAATTATGAGAAGGACACTGACCTGCAGAGATAAGAGGGTTATCATTCCATTGTATAAGTCTCTGATCAGACCACACTTGGACTATTGTTCTCAGATTTGGTCCCCAGGATTTGAAAGGGATAAATTAACTGTGGAAAGGATACAAAGACAGTGACAAAGATGGTTTCAGGACCATACAATGATTGTTATAAGGTTCGGCTGAGGGAATGTGAACTGCAGAGTTTGGTGGATAGAAGAAGGAGAGGTGATATGATTGAGACTTTTAAACTGTTGAGAGGTGATTACAGGGTTGACACTGGGGTGTTCTTTCGCTTGGTTGAACAGCAGGAATTAGTGATGACAAGATGGGGATCATCACTGGAAGTTACAAAAGGAAACTGTGAACAAGAGTGTGAGGAGTGGTTTCTTTGCATGGAGGGTGGTTGAACCGTGATTGAACAATGGAATGCATTGCCTGATGGAGTGGTGAGAATGAGAATGGTCAATGAGTTTAAGGAGTGGTATGATAGACTTTGTGTTTCTTACGGGGGACCTCCCCTCGATGAGTCTTGACAGACTTTATGTTCTTAGGAAGGACCTCTCACGATGAGTCTGTTGACTCCATGGAGGCCCGAATAATAATAATAATAATAATAATAATGTTGCCTCACTCCTGAAAATACTTCAGGTCCAGACTTTGTTTGCTTACACTTGGATAAAGATTAAACCAAGTACATAATTTATTGGTATCTTTAATTTATAATTTTTAGATTATGAAGATAGATTGAAAATTTGTAGACTGCAGATACCAGTAAAGAGGAGAAAGAGGGGGTGATATGATTGAGACTTACAAACTTTTGAAAGGGTCATATAGGCTGTTGATGGAATTTTTTTATTTTACAGAGGTAAAGAACAAGAAGTATGTTTGAAAGCTGAGAATGAATGCCATTAAGAATGGGCTGATGGCTAGATTTTTCTTTCATAGAGTGATTCGTTATTGGAATGGATTGCCGTTGGATGTTGTGTGTTCAAGCAGTGCAGAATTCAAGAACAAGTATGAATAGCCTGTGCATGTAGTGCATGGCCTCCCTTGATGAGTCCCTGACTCCCTTGAGGTCTCTTTTAATGATAATAATAATATTTCTATTCCCATCAGGATATCATTCTCATCCAACATGTTACATGTATTGCAACAAATTTTGGCCAAATAAACTCAATGAATGCCAAAATTTCATCTCCTTATTTCTTATTTATTTTTTATGAATACTTTGGGTATTCAGAAATAACCAAAGCAATTCATTTCTTTGTCTGTAATCAGTCCTTTCCATGCTACCACTCATCTTTGATTTCTGAATATCTGTTTTTGTTTTCTGACCTTTATCCTTTGTGCCATATATTCCTCCCGCCCCTCTTCATCCGATGCTATCCCATTTCTATGCTGATTATCCTCATACATGTATTCACTACTGCTTTCAGAATCTACTCTTCTTACAGTGTCTCCCTAGCCCCCCCCCCCCAACTATTTTCTTTTTTAACATGTATTCCTGTTCTCATGCTCTCATCTTTCACACTACTGTCATCTCAATTCACAATCACTTTAGTTCTCACCTGTTCCATTCTTCTGCTCATTTGCATCAACATTGGTTTCTGCTAGTACTCTGTTCGCATCACTGATTACACTTCCTTCCATCAAGTGTCTCCACAGTTGATCACACCAAATCCATTTAAATGTAATCCATGTCTTTTGAACAATTCCATTTACCTCTTGAATGCATTCTACTTATTAACTAAATGCATCCCTTTTTCCTCACAGTTCTGTGAGGAAAAAGGGGTGCTAAAAAGTAGCTGGTGCATTGCCCATACCTGGGCAATGCACCAGCTACTTTTCCTACCACACTATTGTCTTTCGCTCTCCTCAATAATCTCCTAATATCTATCCTTAACATTTCCTCAATACCAACCAAATAATTCATTCGTGCTACCACCACCTCTCTCTCTCTCCCTTGCAACTTTTCACATCCAGATTATCAATCACCCTATTCATTCTCCTTCCTGGAAAGCAGACCTTTGCATCCTCTCAACCACCATACCTTTCATTATAGAGTCTCTGTACTGTGTTACTCTTAAGTCATTTGCCACTTCTTTTATTCCACTGTCTTTCATTTTATTTCTTCATGCTCTTCTCTTCATATCTGCCATATAACTAACCTCATTTTGCTTATATTTCATCTCATTTCTCATCTTAATAATTTGTTTCTTCAATTCTTGTATTGTAGCATTCATGGTATCTTTCATGTTAGCAGTTGCTCCTGCTTTTGCTCCATCAGTTAGGCTTATTTCCATTCCTACAATCATGCTCATATTTGCTTTTTCATTCATTTATATATTTACAGTCACATTCTCTTCAATGATATTCTCTCATGCACTCTACTGGCCGATATCATTCTCATTCTTCTGCAATCACCCACGAACATCCACATATACATAATACACTTCCTACAACAAACAATATTAAAAAAATTCACACTGATCACCATGCTCAATTTTTATCCATATATCTAGTTGCTGTATTTTTGTTATTTTGCTTTCGTTAACTCAACTGTATTACACAAAATTCTCTATAAAATATACTAACAACATTGATAATTACTAAGCATTCAGTCTTAGTATCACTAATAAATAAATTTTTGGTGAAATGCATACAGTATTCCAATTTTTTAAAAAAATATTACAGTTACATGATATCTATATATATATATATATATATATATATATATATATATATTTATGAAAAATATTGAATGACTAGAACCGAGATTTAATTAAAAAGGTTTTAATATAAACACGCTACTAGTTTTGGCCTGTAACAGCCTTCTTCAGGTGACATTATAAAAGAAAAAACACTAAACATTGAGGGTTAAAAGACTATGAACAACATAGACAGTCTTTATACATAATTAGCATGAAAACGTTGTAGTTGTATTTGAAGCTGTTCTTTCATTTGTTGCATTGTTGGCAGAGTGCGTGCTTGCTGCATCACGTGAACGCCAGTACATGATTACAGCTGAATGACTATCCGGGAGGTTGTAGCTTAAGTTGTTATTTAGATGAACAGGATTGAAGATGATTTCTCTCGATTCCACAATTTTTCTCTCTATTTCGTCACTGCAACGGAAGATGTTTGTAGATTTTTCCCAGCAGACTTTGTGACTTTGGTTATCATCATTAGGATTAGCCGAGAAAAGGATATGACTTGATAATGCACTTGCTCGCTGTCTCTTGTAAGTAATGTCTCTCATGTGTTCTTCCATACGCATTTCGACAGATTTGTCTGTCTGCCCGAAATAAGGAATATCGCAGTCACATAATATTTTATATATGGCAGGGTATTTGAGTTGATGATGACAAGGTTTTGGGTGACTGCGATATTCCTTATTTTGGGCAGACAGACAAATCTGTCGAAATGCGTATGGAAGAACACATGAGAGACATTACTTACAAGAGACAGCGAGCAAGTGCATTATCAAGTCATATCCTTTTCTCGGCTAATCCTAATGATGATTACCAAAGTTACAAAGTCTGCTGGGAAAAATCTACAAACATCTTCCGTTGCAGTGACGAAATAGAGAGAAAAATTGTGGAATCGAGAGAAATCATCTTCAATCCTGTTCATCTAAATAACAACTTAAGCTACAACCTCCCGGATAGTCATTCAGCTGTAATCATGTACTGGCGTTCACGTGATGCAGCAAGCACGCACTCTCCCAACAATGCAACAAATGAAAGAACAGCTTCAAATACAACTACAACGTTTTCATGCTAATTATGTATAAAGACTGTCTATGTTGTTCATAGTCTTTTAACCCTCAATGTTTAGTGTTTTTTCTTTTATAATGTCACCTGAAGAAGGCTGTTACAGGCCGAAACTAGTAATGTGTTTATATTAAAACCTTTTTAATTAAATCTCGGTTCTAGTCATTCAATTTTTTCATAAAACTATGTATGTTAACTGAGTCAATGATCATTCTGTCATATATATATATATATATATTTTTTTTTTTTTTTTAACTGAATGGATTTTGAGTGAGTGCACTAGAGAAAGTGCTGCTAAGATGGAAGTGTAGTGTGTGATGCAAGCAAGAGATCAGAAGTAAGGAGACAAAGTGAAAAATCAGGAGAGTAGCATTGAAGAGACATAAGTTCTTGGCAGTGGAAACAGTAGTAGTGTGAGGGATGAAGAGAGAAAGGTAATGCAAGAGGAATAGGGAAATGGAGGGGATCACAGGTGCACAGGGAGAGTGGATATCGGAAATAGTAGTGAATGTATGTATGAAGATGATCATCAGCATAGAAATAGAATATATTGCGATGTGGGTGGGAAAGTTGAGATTCAGCAGATATATTGCAGTGGGCAGTGATAAAAGTGATTGGGGAAGGGCAGATGTGGTGGGAAAACCACAACTAAATGGCTTGCATATTATGGCTTGGTTATATGACTTGGTTATAGACCTAAAAGTGAAATGCTGTATTTATTTACAAATCCCAAAAGTATCAGAAATAAGGGAGATGAAATTATTTCACTGATTAAGTTTATTTACCCAAAAATTGTTAGAATAAGTTGAATGAAGATGATATCCTAATGGGAATAGAAATGGAAGGATATATTATTTTTCACAAGGATAGAAAAGACAAGAAGGGAGGGGGGAGTGCTGCTAATGATAGCAAGGGAATTATGTCTGACTACATAAGTTACATATAAAAGAAGGAAATTGTGGCAATGATCATCAGGCAGTGTGGTATAAAGTGGAGATTGACAGGGAGACATATTTAGTTCAGTGTTGCTATAGGCCAGGGAATGTGGGGCATGGAAGTGGTGATGAAGAAGTGTAAAAACAAATTGGATTAGCAAACAAAGGAAGGGTAATTATTATAAGCGATTTTAGTTATGGTGATATACATTGGAATGAAGAGGTAGCATTTGGGAATAAGGTAAATTAATTACTTGAGTTCTTGAGAGATAACTGTCCCAGGATGCATGCAAGGGGAGGGCATGCAAGGATTGGGAGTTTTAGATCTCATCATTTCATCAGAGGATGAATTGTGAATAGGGTTTTGCATTTTCCTCCAGTTGGCGAGATTGAGAGTGATCACCCAGGTTGTGGCTAGACATATGCAGACTTCTGTGAGGAAAGGATATATGTGGAAGCAAAGGGCTCATGATTATGACAAGCTTAGGAGACAGCTTGGAGCTATAGCATGGAATGATGAGTTGAGCAGGAAGAAAATAAGTGCTGCTTGGGAACTGACAAAGAAATACCTAACACCATCAGTGTTATAATGTATTCTGAAGATCAAAAGACTGAATAAGATTAGCATAAAATGGATAAATGAGGGACTTCAGCATGAAATATGGAAGAAGAAGAAGAAGCACTTTGGAGGCAGCAGAAGATGAATAATGGTAGCAATCAATCGCATGAGGAGTTTAAAGAGCAGGCCTGGAAGGTGACTCAATTGTTAAGAACAGCAAAACCACAGGATGAGAAGAAATTAGCAAATCAGGCCAAGAAAAATCCTAGTTTTTGAGATATGTTCAAAGTAGAAGAAAAAATTATTATGGTAAGATGATGTTAATGGATGAAAATAGTAGAATGGTAACTTCTGCAGAAGACATTGTTGAGGTATTCAGTGTAGAATTTATAAGGGTGTTTCATCCTGATCAGGGTGTAATCGTGAGGAACTTGAGTGTAGAGGATGGCTTAATTGTGACCGAGCAGGAGGTGTTTGAGGAAATACCTTGATGTCAATAAGGCAACAGGATTTGATGCATATCACCATGTGTCTTAAGAGAATGTTTCAGAGAATTAACAATAGCACTGGCATGCTTATTTAATAAGAGTCTTACAACAGCACAGGTTCCAACTGATTCCACTGATAAGGCTATGGCTTCAAATTATAGGACAATCTGTATATCTGGAGTTGTGGTGAAGATACTAGAGAGATTGATGAAACTAAGATCCAGAAATGAGTTGCTAACAGCAGTATTCTCTATGGTTGACAGCGTGTGTTTGTTAAAGGGAGGTCATATTTTACTCAAATAGTTATGTACTATAACAAGGTGACAAATGTCTTAGACAAGGGAGATGCATATACAATGGTATACTTAGATTTTGCAAAAACATTTGATAGACTGCCTCATGCCAAGCTGTTAAATAAATTGAAATGGATGGGATTGGATAACAGACTTCTGAGTTGGATCAATGACTGGCTGTCAGATAGATATCAGAATGTTGTATATGGTGGTGCAGTATCCTAAAAGACAAAGGTCACTAGTGATGTACTGCAGGGGTCAGTTTTGGAACTATTATTGTTCAATTTGTATATTAATGATATTGGGATGGGTTTAGCTAGTGATATGCAGCTGTCTGCAAATGATGCAAAATTGAGAAGAGTCAAACAGATGCTATGGCCTTACAGGAGGACTTGAATAGATTGCATGAATGGTCAGGTAAGTGGAACTTCAGTTCAGTGTTGCAAAGTGTAAGGTTTTGAAATTTGGTGAGAAGCAATTGGATGTAAAGTATATACTTGGCAAGAAAACTTTAAAGCAGGTAGAGGGGATGAGAAATGAAAGACCTGAAAATCAGCTTCCATATTGCACAACTTCTGAGTATGTCACATCAGATAATGTTAGTAATGCAGAGGACCCTGACATGCAGAAATAAAGAGGTTATGATACCATTGTATAAGGCCTCATATTGATTATGTGCACAGATTTGATCACTGGGTTTTCATGGTGACGATATGTTAGAAAGGGTCTAGAGAAGATTCAGAAAGGTGATCAGTGGTCTTTTGAATGTGGTATACAAGGACAGATTGAGAGAAAGTGCAAAGCCTTGTGAATAGGAGGAGGAGGGGAATATATGATTGGGAGATACAAGCTAGTCAGAGGTTGTTATTAGGTTGACATGGATGACATTTTTCATAGAAAGGGAAAGGAGGTAGAAAAAGTGGCCATTGCTGGAAATTCTATAAGGTCGCTGTGGGCAGGGAAGTGATGAGAGCGTTATTTGCATGGAGAGTGGAATGCATTTCCTGAGTGTGTCGTGAATGTAGACACATTGAATCAGTTTAAATCATGGTTGGATGAGCATTGTGTGCGATAGTGTCTACCTCTCATGATGAGTCTCTGATTCCATTGAGGTCAAATATTAATAATAAGAAGAAATAATTAATTCTTGTTTAAGAGAAACTTGTGCCATGTTTCTATACAATATATAGAACCATGGCATAAAAGAGGTAAAAGTATTATTTATTAAATATACTGCCATATATTTCAGTCTGAAATTAAGAGATCATCTTCAGTGGCTTAAAAAACAGTTGCTACAAGGTAGAATTGCAAACAACTGATTTATTGGAGAAATAGAATGAGTTGTGTGATGTTAAATATCCAATAGTCAGTGGTGCTATGCGTTAACTGAAGAAAACATTAATCATGACAGTGTAAAAATAAAATTGTGCGTGCGCGTGCACACACACACACACACAACGTATAATATCATACTCAACAGATCATCAGATGGATGGATGTTTTGGTTGATTTCTTAAAACCTCATGTCTTTATAAAATACCATTCTTGGTTTTAATAGTATTGGGGGAAAAAAAGAACTCTTTAATGATGTGCTATTCTAATCAAACTTTCCCATATTTTTGATAAGGATTGGCAGTCATTCTGATTTGAGTTAGAGCAGTGAAGCATGTATTCAGCACTCTCCTTAAATAAGCGTTCAGATTTGTAGCGACATCTATGTAGAAGACATGTTTCAAACCAAAGAATGTTGTGGTCTCTCTCTATTCTCTGTTGAGTTAATCCAGATTTATCAGATTTTTTGTGGAAAACATATGATTGATATTCTTGTCTTCTTTTTTCTGTTGAGCATTCAGTTTGTCCAAAGTCGGAAGGATGGCAGGCACATGGAACTTGGTATACACCTGAAAGAGATATAGGAGAGCATTTATCTTTAGAAGAGGGAAAATGCATTGACAGTTTATTAATAAGAATAAAAGTCCCTACTAAATCATATTTCTTCAGAATTCTTAAAATCAGTTCTGAATTGCCAGAGATGTATGGGATTCGAACTCAATGTATTGATTCCTTGTTGTTTGGATTAGGTTTGTAGGAGTCAAACAGATGTTGTGTAGTCCTTTCTGAGAAGCCATTTAATTTCATATATTGTTTGATATTTGAGAGTTATTCTTGTAAATGATGGGGAGTTGAACAATTAGTCTTAGCTCATTGAATTAAACACTTTATGATTCCTGTCTTTTTTGAGAAGGATGATTATTCAGATTGGTGAAGAATGCAACGTGCAGCGAAAGTGGGTTTTCTATGAATTGATGTTGTTAAATTACCTAATGGCGATTGAATGAGAATGTCTAAAAATTATAATTTGAGGGTGTATAGATGAAAAAAGGATGTCTTCTAAATCTCATCTCATCTTCTTTTTACCTTTTTTTACCTTGCGGTGTCAAGAGTTTATTAATCATCGAACCTCAAACCGTTCACAGGATAAGGTGATCAGCCCTACACCCCAGTGTATCCTATGTCCTGTAGTGTTGAGTTCTCAAGGCCAGTTTGCCTGCTTTGCAGGATTAAAAACCCCAGGATAAACTGGGGAAAAACCCTACTGTCCATGCCCAAGACTGGCTAACTTGGCTATGGCTGAGGAAGATCCTTCAGCTCCTCACGTCACCGACGGGAATCGAACCTAGGATACTCCTTCCCCAGGCATATGGTTGCGAAGCACACAGCCACTAGACTAACCACGTGGACGTGTGTATGTATGTATATATCTATTTTTTTTTTCGCATGAGTATCTGAGGAGAATTCCTTTCAGTCATTTGAGTCTCTAAATGACATGCTATTTGTTATTCCCGAAGATCGATCTTTGATACTAATTAGGAACTCGGAATATGAAGAATAGATACATCTCTACTTGCAAAATGGGGCCTTTGAAGTAGTTTGAAAAAGTGTAGTACCATGTTTTGTCTCTAAAGCAGGGATGCTAGGTATTTATAGTTACTCCCTTACATTTTTTTCTCATGCAACTTTCCATTGGAAAAGACTTATTTGATTCTCCTTATGACAAAAACATCTTTATATGGACTTTTTTTTTCATGACGGTGAGTTAGCACATCTATGGTGGTGGCAGGCTTGTTTTCCTCCTGTAAACTTTGGTTGTCATATTGCATACAGGCAAATTGGCTAAACAACACACGTTCACTTAACAACATAATACTATTAGTGAGCAGTAAACGGCTTAGTGTTTATTGTGGTTTAGGTA